>NW_028324728.1:0-59190 GCF_052110815.1 Crocodylus siamensis
CCTGGAGGCTGCCAGGCCCCATTCGCTTACCTGGGTTTGACCTGGATGCTGCAAGGCCCCATTCGCTTGCCTGGGGTTGACCTGGGCTCCAAAAGTCCCCCTAGGCATGCCTGGGTTGTTCTGGTGCCTGGACTTGCTTCTGACCTGGGCTTCACTCCCAAAACACCACTGGGAGTGTGGACGCAGGACACGCAAAACAGCCAGGGGCTTAAGCCTAAATCAAGTGCCCGCACCACCTGGGTTTAAGCCTCCAAGGAGTGCCCCAGCCACCTGGGCCACGCCCAGTTCTATTGCCTGGGGTTGACCTGGGGCCTGCAGGGCCCCATTTGCTTCCCTGGGTTTGCCTTGGTGCCTGCTAGGCCCCATTCGGTTGCCTGGGGTTGACCTGGTGGCTGCAAGGCCCCATTCGCTTACCTGGGTTTCCCCTCGAGGCTGCAAGGCCCCATTCGCTTACCTGGGTTTGACCTGGAGGCAGCAAGGCCCCATTCGCTTGCCTGGGGTTGACCTGGGCTCCAAAAGTCCCCCTAGGCATGCCTGGGTTGTTCTGGTGCTTGGACTTGCTTCTGGCCTGGGCTTCACTCCCAAAACACCACTGGGAGTGTAGACGCAGGACACGCACAACAGCCAGGGGCTTAAGCCTAAATCAAGTGCCCCCACAAACCGGGCTTAAGCCTCCAAGAAGTGCCCCACCCACCTGGGCCACGCCCAGTTCTATTGCCTGGGGTGACCTGGGGCCTGCAGGGCCCCATTTGCTTCCCTGGGTTGGCCTTGGTCCCTGCTAGGCCCCATTCGCTTGCCTGGGGTTGACCTGGAGACTGGAAGGCCCCATTCGCTTACCTGGGTATGACCTGGAGGCTGCAAGGCCCCATTCGCTTGCCTGGGGTTGACCTGGGCTCCAAAAGTCCCCCTAGGCATGCCTGGGTTGTTCTGGTGCCTGAACTTGCTTCTGGCCTGGGCTTCACTCCCAAAATACCACTGGGAGTGTGGACGCAGGACACGCACAACAGCCAGGGGCTTAAGCCTAAATCAAGTGCCCCCCCACCCTGGCTTAAGCCTCCAAGGAGTGCCCCACCCACCTGGGCCACGCCCAGTTCTATTGCATGGGGTTGACCTGGGGCCTGCACGGCCCCATTTGCTTCCCTGGGTTTGCCTTGGTGCCTGCTAGGCCCCCATTCGCTTGCCTGGGGTTGACCTGGAGGCTGGAAGGCCCCATTCGCTTACCTGGGTTTGACCTAGAGGCTGCAAGGCCCCATTCGCTTGCCTGGGTTTGCCTTGGTGCCTGCTAGGCCCCATTCGCTTGCCTGGGTTTGACCTGGAGGCTGCAAGGCCCCATTCGCGTGCCTGGGGTTGACCGGGACTCCAAAATCCCCTTGGGCATGCCTGGGGTTGTCCTGGTGCCCGGACTTGGTCCCGCCCTGGGCTTCACTCCCAGAAAACCACCGGGAGTGCGGACGCAGGACCCGCACAACCACCAGGGCCTTAAGCCATCAAGGAGTGCCCCACCCACCTGGGCCACGCCCAGTTCTATTGCCTGGGGTTGACCTGGGGCCTGCAGGGCCCCATTTGCTTCCCTGGGTTTGCCTTGGTGCCTGCTAGGCCCCATTCGCTTGCCTGGGGTTGACCTGGTGGCTGCAAGGCCCCATTCGCTTGCCTGGGGTTGACCTGGGCTCCAAAAGTCCCCCTAGGCATGCCTGGGGTTGTCCTGGTGCCCGGACTCGCTGCCGCCCTGGGCTTCACTCCCAAAAAACCACCGGGAGTGCGGACGCAGGACCCGCACAACCGCCACGGCCTAAAGCCTCCATCAAGTCCTCCCCCACCTGGGTTTAAGCCTCCAAGGAGTGTCCCCTGCACCTGGGCCAGGCCCCCTTTCTCTTGCCTGGGGTTGACCTGGGGCCTGCAGGGCCCCATAGGCTTGCAGGGGGGTGACCTGGTGGCTGCAAGGCCCCATTCGCTTACCTGGGTTTGACCTGGAGGCTGGAAGGCCCCATTCGCTTGCCTGGGGTTGATCGGGGCGCCAAAATCCCCCTAGGCATGCCTGGGGGTTGTCCTGGTGCCCGGAGTTGGTTGCGCCCTGGGCTTCACTCCCACAAAACCACCGGGAGTGCGGACGCAGGACCCGAAAAACCACCAGGGGCTTAAGCCTCCATCAAGTGCCCCCCGCACCCAGGCTCAAGCCTCCACCAACTGCCCCCCCGCACCTGAGCCAGACCCAATTCGCTTGCCGAGGGTTCACCTGGTAGCTACAAGGCCCCATTCCCTTGACTGGGGTTGACCTGGTGTCTGCAAGGCCCCATTCACTTGCCTTGGGTTGACCTGAGCTCCAAAAGTCCCCCTAGGAATGCCTGGTCTGGTGCCCGGACTTGGTTCCGCCGTGGGCTTCACTCCCACAAAACCACCGGGAGTGCGAACGCAACACCCGCACAACCACCAGGGGCTTAAGCCTCCATCAAGTGCCCCCCAACCCAAGCTTAACCCTCCAAGGAGTGACCCCCCCCACACCTCGGCCAGGCCCCATTCACTTGCCTGGGGTTGACCTGGTGGCTGCAGGGCCCCATAGGCTTGCAGGGGGTCGACCTGGTGGCTGCAAGGCCCCGCTCGCTTACCTGGGTTTGCCTTGGTGCCTGCTAGGACCCATTCGCTTGCCTGGGGTTGAACTGGTGGCTGAAAGGCCCCATTCGCTTGCCTGGGGTTGACCTGGGCTCCAAAATCCCCCTAGGCATGCCTGGCGTTGTCCTGGTGCCCGGACTTGGTTCCGCCCTGGGTTTCACTCCCAAAAACCCACCGGGAGTGCGGACGCAGGACCCGCACAACCACCAGGGCCTTAAGCCTCCAAGGAGTGCCCCCTCCACCCGGGCTTAAGCCCCAAAGGAGTGCCCCTCACACCTGGGCCAGGCCCTAGTCTCTTGCCTGGGGTTGACCTGGGGCCTGCAGGGCCCCATAGGCTTGCAGGGGGTTGACCTGGTGGCTGCAAGGCCCCATTCGCTTGCCTGGGGTTGACCTGGGCTCCAAAAGTCCCCCTAGGCATGCCTGGGTTGTTCTGGTGCCTGGACTTGCTTCTGGCCTGGGCTTCAATCCCAAAACACCACTGGGAGTGTGGACGCAGGACACGCACAACAGCCAGGGGCTTAAGCCTAAATCAAGTGCCCGCACCACCTGGGTTTAAGCCTCCAAGGAGTGCCCCACCCACCTGGGCCACGCCCAGTTCTATTGCCTGGGGTTGACCTGGGGCCTGCAGGGCCCCATTTGCTTCCCTGGGTTTGCCTTGGTGCCTGCTAGGCCCCATTCGGTTGCCTGGGGTTGACCTGGTGGCTGCAAGGCCCCATTCGCTTACCTGGGTTTCCCCTCGAGGCTGCAAGGCCCCATTCGCTTACCTGGGTTTGACCTGGAGGCAGCAAGGCCCCATTCGCTTGCCTGGGGTTGACCTGGGCTCCAAAAGTCCCCCTAGGCATGCCTGGGTTGTTCTGGTGCTTGGACTTGCTTCTGGCCTGGGCTTCACTCCCAAAACACCACTGGGAGTGTAGACGCAGGACACGCACAACAGCCAGGGGCTTAAGCCTAAATCAAGTGCCCCCCCAAACCGGGCTTAAGCCTCCAAGAAGTGCCCCACCCACCTGGGCCACGCCCAGTTCTATTGCCTGGGGTGACCTGGGGCCTGCAGGGCCCCATTTGCTTCCCTGGGTTGGCCTTGGTGCCTGCTAGGCCCCATTCGCTTGCCTGGGGTTGACCTGAAGACTGGAAGGCCCCATTCGCTTACCTGGGTTTGACCTGGAGGCTGCGAGGCCCCATTCGCTTGCCTGGGGTTGACCTGGGCTCCAAAAGTCCCCCTAGGCATGCCTGGCGTTGTCCTGGTGCCCGGACTTGGTTCCGCCCTGGGTTTCACTCCCAAAAACCCACCGGGAGTGCGGACGCAGGACTCGCACAACCACCAGGGCTTAAGCCTCCATCAAGTGCCCCCCCCACCCAAGCTTAAGCCTCCAAGGAGTGACCCTCGACACCTGGGCCAGGCCGCATTCACTTGCCTAGGGTTCACCTCGTGGTTACAAGGTCCCATTCGCTTACCTGGGGTTTACCTGGTGTCTGCAAGGCCCCATTCGCTTGCCTGGGGTTGACCTGGGCTCCAAAAGTCCCCCTAGTCATGTCTGGGCTTGACCTGGTCCCCGGATATGCTGCCGCTCTGAGCTTCACTCCCAAAAAACCACCGGAAGTGCGGATGCAGGACCCCCACAACCGCCACGGCCTTAAGGCTCCATCAAGTCGTCCCCCACCTGGGTTTAAGCCTCCAAGGAGTGTCCCCTGCACCTGGGCCAGGCCCCTTCCTCTTGTCTGGGGTTGACCTGGGGCCTGCAGGGCCCCATAGGCTTGCAGGGGGTTGACCTGGAGGCTGCAAGGCCCATTCGCTTGCCTGGGGTTGACCTGGCTATCAAAATTCCCCCTAGGCATGCCTGGGTTGTTCTGGTGCCCGGACTTGCTGCTGCCCTGGGCTTCACTCCCAAAAAGCCACAGGGAGTGCGCAAGCAGGACAAGCACAACAGCCAGGGGTTAAGCCTAAATCAAGTGCCCCCGCCACCCGGGCTTAAGACTCCAAGGAGTGCCCCCCGCACCGGGGTGAGGCCCCATTCGCTTGCCTGGGGTTTACCTGGGCTCCAAAAGTCCCCCTAGGCATGCCTGGGTTGTTCTGGTGCCCGGACTTGCTCCCGCCCTGTGCTTCACTCCCAAAAAAAACACTGGGAGTGCAGACGCAGGACCCGAAAAAACCACCAGGGGCTTAAGCCTCCATCAAGTGCCCCCCCACCCAAGATTAAGCCTCCAAGGAGTGCCCCCCCCACACCTGGACCAGGCCCCATTCACTAGCCTGGGGTTGACCTGGTGGCTGCAGGGCCCCATAGGCTTGCAGGGGGTCGACCTGGTGTCTGCAAGGCCCCGCTCGCTTACCTGGGTTTGCCTTGGTGCCTGCTAGGCCCCATTCGCTTGCCTGGGGTTGACCTGGTGGCTGCAAGCCCCATTCGCTTGCCTGGGGTTGACCTGGGCTCCAAAATCCCCCTAGGCATGCATGGCGTTGTCCCGGTGCCCGGACTTGGTTCCGCCCTGGGCTTCACTCCCAAAAAACCACCGGGAGTGCGGACGCAGGACCCGAAAAACCACCAGGGGCTTAAGCCTCCATCAAGTGCCGCCCCACCCAAGCTTAAGCCTCCAAGGAGTGTCCACCACACTTGGGCCAGGCCCCATTCTCTTGCCTGGGGTTGACCTGGTGGCTGCAGGTCCCCATAGGCTAGCAGGGGGTTGACCTGGTGGCTGCAAGGCCTCATTCGCTTACCTGGGATTGAACTGGAGGCTGCCAGGCCCCATTCGGTTGCCTGGGGTTGACCTGGGCTCCTAAAGTCCCCCCAGGCATGCCTGAGTTGTTCTGGTGCCCGGACTTGCTCCCGCCCTGGGCTTCACTACAAAAAAACCACCGGGAGTGGGGACGCAGGACCCGCACAACCACCAGGGGCTTAAACCTCCATCCAGTGCCCCACGCACCCAGGCTCAAGCCTCCAACAAGTGCCCCCCGCACCTAGGCCAGGCCCCATTCGCTTTCCTAGGGTTCACCTGGCGGCTACAGGCCCCATTCCCTTAACTGGGGTTGACCTGGTGTCTGCAAGGCCCCATTCGCTTGCCTGGGGTTGACCTGGGCTCCAAAAGTCCCACTAGGAATGCCTGGGGTGGTTCTGGTGCCCGGACTTGGTTACGACGTGGGCTTCACTCCCACAAAACCACCTTGAGTGCTGACGCAAGACCCGCAAAACCACCAGGGGCTTAAGCCTCCATCAAGTGGCCCCCACCCAAGATTAAGCCTCCAAGGAGTGCCCCCTCCACACCTGGGCCAGGCCCCATTCACTTGCCTGGGGTTGACCTGGTGGCTACAAGGCCCCATTCGCTTACCTGGGGTTGACCTGGTGTCTGCAAGGCCCCATTCGCTTGCCTGGGGTTGACCTGGGCTCCAAAAGTCCCTCTAGGCATGCCTGGGCTTGACCTGGTCCCCGGATATGCTGCCGCTCTGAGCTTCACTCCCAAAAAACCACCGGAAGTGCGGATGCAGGACACGCACAACCACCCACGGCCTTAAGCCTCCATCAAGTCCTCCCCCACCTGGGTTTAAGCCTCCAAGGAGTGTCCTCTGCACCTGGGCCAGGCCCCTTTCTCTTGCCTGGTGTTGACCTGGGGCCTGCAGGGCCCCATAGGCTTGCAGGGGGTTGATCTGTTTGCCCTAGGGATTAAGCCTAAATCAAGTGCCCCCCCCACCCGGGCTTAAGCCTCCAAGGAGTGCCCCAGCCACCTGGGCCACGCCCAGTTCTATTGCCTGGGGTTGACCTGGGGCCTGCAGGGCCCCAGAGGCTTGCAAGGGGGTGACCTGGTGGCTGCAAGGCCCGATTGGCTTACCTGGGTTTGACCTGGAGGCTGGAAGTCCCCATTCGCTTGCCTGGGGTTGACCGGGGCTCCAAAATCCCCCTAGGCATGCCTGCGGTTGTCCTGGTGCCCGGACTTGGTCCCGCCCTGGGCTTCACTCCCACAAAACCACCGGGAGTGTGGAGGCAGGACCCGCAAAACCACCAGGGGCTTAAGCCTCCATCAAGTGCCCCCCCACCCAAGCTTAAGCCTCGAAGGAGTGCCCCCCACACCTGGGCCAGGCCCCATTCTCTTGCCTGGGGTTGACCTGGTGGCTGCAGGTCCCCATAGGCTTGCAGGGGGTTGACCTGGTGGCTGCAAGGCCCCATTCGCTTACCTGGGATTGACCTGGAGACTGCAAGGCCCATTCGCTTGCCTGGGGTTGACCTGGACTTCCAAAGTCCCCCTAGGCATGCCTGGGTTGTTCTGGTGCTCGGACTTGCTGCTGCCCTGGGCTTTACTCCCAAAAAGCCACTGGGAGTGCGCACGCAGGACAAGCACAACAGCCAGGGGCTTAAGCCTAAATCAAGTGCCCCCGCCACCTGGGCTTAAGCCTCCAAGGAGTGCCCCCCTCACCGGGGTCAGGCCCCATTCGCTTGCCTGGGGTTTACCTGGGCTCCAAAATCCCCCTAGGCATGCCTGGGTTGTTCTGGTGCCCGGACTTGCTCCCGCCCTGGGCTTGACTCCCAAAAAACCACCGGGAGTGCGGACGCAAGATCCGCAAAACCACCAGGGGCTTAAGCCCCCATCAAGTGCCCCCCCACCCAAGCTTAAGCTTCCAAGGAGTGCCCCCGCCACACCTGGGCCAGGCCCCATTCACTTGCCTGGGGTTGACCTGGTGGCTGCAGGGCCGCATAGGCTTGCAGGGGGTCGACCTGGTGAATGCAAGGCCCCATTCGCTTGCCTGGGGTTTGACCTGGTGGCTGCAAGGCCCCATTCGCTTGCCTGGGGTTCACCTGGGCTCCAACATCCCCCTAGGCAAGCCTCGCGTTGTCCTGGTGCCCGGACTTGGTTCCGCCCTGGGCCTCACTCCCAAAAAACCACCAGGATTGCGGACGCAGGACCCGCACAACCACCAGGGCCTTAAGCCTCCAAGGAGTGCCCCCTCCACCCGGACTTAAGCCTCCAAGGAGTGCCCCCTCCACCCGGGCTTAAGCCTCCAAGGAGTGCCCCCTCAACCCGGGCTTAAGCCTCCAAGGAGTGCCCCCCACACCTGGGCCAGGCCCTAGTCTCTTGCCTGGGGTTGACCTGGGGCCTGCAGGGCCCCATAGGCTTGCAGGGGGTTGATCTGGTTGCCCTAGGGCTTAAGCCTAAATCAAGTGCCCCCCCCACCCGGGCTTAAGCCTCCAAGGAGTGCCCCACCCACCTGGGCCACGCCCAGTTCTATTGCCTGGGGTTGACCTGGGGCCTGCAGGGCCCCATTTGCTTCCCTGGGTTTGCCTTGGTGCCTGCTAGGCCCCATTCGCTTGCCTGGGGTTGACCTGGTGGCTGCAAGGCCCCATTCGCTTGCCTGGGGTTGACCTGGGCTCCAAAAGTCCCCCTAGGCATGCCTGGGTTGTTCTGGTGCCCGGACTTGCTCCCGCCCTGGGCTTGACTCCCAAAAAACCACCGGGAGTGCGGACGCAGGACCCGCACAACCGCCAGGGGCTTAAGCCTCCATCAAGTGCCCCCCGCACCCAGGCACAAGCCTCCAAGTGCCCCCCCCACCTGGGCCAGGCCCCATTCATTTGCCTAGGGTTCACCTGGTGGCTACAAGGCCCCATTCGTTTACCTGGGGTTGACCTGGTGTCTGCAAGGCCCCATTCGCTTGCCTGGGGTTGACCGGGGCTCCAAAAGTCCCCCTAGGAATGCCTGGGGTTGTTCTGGTGCCGGGACTTGGTTCCGCCCTGGTCTTCACTCCCACAAAACCACCGGGACTACGGACGCAAGACCCGCAAAAGCACCAGGGGCTTAAGCCCCCATCAAGTGCCCCCCCACCCAAGCTTAAGCCTCCAAGGAGTGCCCCCCCCACACCTGGGCCAGGCCCCATTCACTTGCCTGGGGTTGACCTGGTGGCTGCAGGGCCACATAGGCTTGCAGGGGGTCGACCTGGTGGATGCAAGGCCTCGCTCGCTTGCCTGGGATTGACCTGGAGGCTGCAAGGCCCATTCGCTTGCCTGGGGTTGACCTGGATTTCCAAAGTCCCCCTAGGCATGCCTGGGTTGTTCTGGTGCCCGGACTCGCTACCGCCCTGGGCTTCACTACGAAAAAACCACCAGGAGTGCGGACGCAGGACCCGCACAACTGCCAGGGGCTTAAGCCTCCATCAAGTGCCCCCCGCACCCAGGCTCAAGCCTCCAACAAGTGCCCCCAGCACCTGGGCCAGGCCCCATTCGCTTGCCAAGGGTTTACCTGGTGGCTACAAGGCCCCATTCGCTTACCTGGGGTTGACCTGGTGTCTGCAAGGCCCCATTCGCTTGCCTGGGGTTGACCTGGACTCCAAAAGTCCCCCTAGGCATGCCTGGGCTTGACCTGGTCCCCGGATATGCTGCCGCTCTGAGCTTCACTCCCAAAAAACCACCGGAAGTGCGGATGCAGGACCCGCACAACCGCCACGGCCTTAAGCCTCCATCAAGTCCTCCTCCACCTGGGTTCAAGCCTCCAAGGAGTGTCCCCTGCACCTGGGCCAGGCCCCTTTCTCTTGCCTGGTGTTGACCTGGGGCCTGCACGGCCCCATAGGCTTGCAGGGGGGTGACCTGGTGGCTGCAAGGCCCGATTGGCTTACCTGGGTTTGACCTGGAGGCTGGAAGTCCCCATTCGCTTGCCTGGGGTTGACCGGGGCTCCAAAATCCCCCTAGGCATGCCTGCAGTTGTCCTGGTGCCCGGACTTGGTCCCGCCCTGGGCTTCACTCCCACAAAACCACCGGGAGTGTGGAGGCAGGACCCGCAAAACCACCAGGGGCTTAAGCCTCCATCAAGTGCCCCCCCACCCAAGCTTAAGCCTCGAAGGAGTGCCCCCCACACCTGGGCCAGGCCCCATTCTCTTGCCTGGGGTTGACCTGGTGGCTGCAGGTCCCCATAGGCTTGCAGGGGGTTGACCTGGTGGCTGCAAGGCCCCATTCGCTTACCTGGGATTGACCTGGAGGCTGCAAGGCCCATTCGCTTGCCTGGGGTTGACCTGGACTTCCAAAGTCCCCCTAGGCATGCCTGGGTTGTTCTGGTGCTCGGACTTGCTGCTGCCCTGGGCTTTACTCCCAAAAAACCACTGGGAGTGCGCACGCAAGGACAAGCACAACAGCCAGGGGCTTAAGCCTAAATCAAGTGCCCCCGCCACCTGGGCTTAAGCCTCCAAGGAGTGCCCCCCTCAGCGGGGTCAGGCCCCATTCGCTTGCCTGGGGTTTACCTGGGCTCCAAAATCCCCCTAGGCATGCCTGCGGTTGTCCTGGTGCCCGGACTTGGTCCCGCCCTGGGCTTCACTCCCACAAAACCACCGGGAGTGTGGAGGCAGGACCCGCAAAACCACCAGGGGCTTAAGCCTCCATCAAGTGCCCCCCCACCCAAGCTTAAGCCTCGAAGGAGTGCACCCCACACCTGGGCCAGGCCCCATTCTCTTGCCTGTGGTTGACCTGGTGGCTGCAGGTCCCCATAGGCTTGCAGGGGGTTGACCTGGTGGCTGCAAGGCCCCATTCGCTTACCTGGGATTGACCTGGAGGCTGCAAGGCCCATTCGCTTGCCTGGGGTTGACCTGGACTTCCAAAGTCCCCCTAGGCATGCCTGGGTTGTTCTGGTGCTCGGACTTGCTGCTGCCCTGGGCTTTACTCCCAAAAAGCCACTGGGAGTGCGCACGCAGGACAAGCACAACAGCCAGGGGCTTAAGCCTAAATCAAGTGCCCCCGCCACCTGGGCTTAAGCCTCCAAGGAGTGCCCCCCTCACCGGGGTCAGGCCCCATTCGCTTGCCTGGGGTTTACCTGGGCTCCAAAATCCCCCTAGGCATGCCTGGGGTGTTCTGGTGCCCGGAGTTGCTCCCGCCCTGGGCTTGACTCCCAAAAAACCACCGGGAGTGCGGACGCAAGATCCGCAAAACCACCAGGGGCTTAAGCCCCCATCAAGTGCCCCCCCACCCAAGCTTAAGCATCCAAGGAGTGCCCCCGCCACACCTGGGCCAGGCCCCATTCACTTGCCTGGGGTTGACCTGGTGGCTGCAGGGCCGCATAGGCTTGCAGGGGGTCGACCTGGTGAATGCAAGGCCCCATTCGCTTGCCTGGGGTTGACCTGGTGGCTGCAAGGCCCCATTCGCTTGCCTGGGGTTGACCTGGGCTCCAACATCCCCCTAGGCAAGCCTCGCGTTGTCCTGGTGCCCGGACTTGGTTCCGCCCTGGGCTTCACTCCCAAAAAACCACCAGGATTGCGGACGCAGGACCCGCACAACCACCAGGGCCTTAAGCCTCCAAGGAGTGCCCCCTCCACCCGGACTTAAGCCTCCAAGGAGTGCCCCCTCCACCCGGGCTTAAGCCTCCAAGGAGTGCCCCCTCAACCCGGGCTTAAGCCTCCAAGGAGTGCCCCCCACACCTGGGCCAGGCCCTAGTCTCTTGCCTGGGGTTGACCTGGGGCCTGCAGGGCCCCATAGGCTTGCAGGGGGTTGACCTGGTTGCCCTAGGGCTTAAGCCTAAATCAAGTGCCCCCCCCACCCGGGCTTAAGCCTCCAAGGAGTGCCCCACCCACCTGGGCCACGCCCAGTTCTATTGCCTGGGGTTGACCTGGGGCCTGCAGGGCCCCATTTGCTTCCCTGGGTTTGCCTTGGTGCCTGCTAGGCCCCATTCGCTTGCCTGGGGTTGAGCTGGTGGCTGCAAGGCCCCATTCGCTTGCCTGGGGTTGACCAGGGCTCCAAAAGTCCCCCTAGGCATGCCTGGGGTTGCACTGGTGCCCGGACTCGCTACCGCCCTGGGCTTCACTCCCAAAAAACCATCGGGAGTGCTGACGCAGGACCCGCACAACTGCCAGGGGCTTAAGCCTCCATCAAGTGCCCCCCGCAGCCAGGCTCAAGCCTCCAACAAGTGCCCCCCGCACCTGGGCCAGGCCCCATTCGCTTGCCTAGGGTTCACCTGGTGGCTACAAGGCCCCATTCGCTTACCTGGGGTTGACCTGGTGTCTGCAAGGCCCCATTCGCTTACCTGGGGTTGACCTGGGCTCCAAAAGTCCCCCTAGGCATGCCTGGGTTGTTCTGGTGCCCGGACTTGCTCCCGCCCTGGGCTTGACTCCCAAAAAACCACCGGGAGTGCGGACGCAGGACCCGCACACCGCCAGGGGCTTAAGGCTCCATCAAGTGCCCCCCGCACCCAGGCACAAGCCTCCAAGTGCCCCCCCCACCTGGGCCAGGCCCCATTCATTCGCCTAGGGTTCACCTGGTGGCTACAAGGCCCCATTTGTTTACCTGGGGTTGACCTGGTGTCTGCAAGGCCCCATTCGCTTGCCTGGGGTTAACCGGGGCTCCAAAAGTCCCCCTAGGAATGCCTGGGGTTGTTCTGGTGCCGGGACTTGGTTCCGCCCTGGGCTTCACTCCCACAAAACCACCGGGACTGCGGACGCAAGACCCGCAAAAGCACCAGGGGCTTAAGCCCCCATCAAGTGCCCCCCCACCCAAGCTTAAGCCTCCAAGGAGTGCCCCCCCCACACCTGGGCCAGGCCCCATTCACTTGCCTGGGGTTGACCTGGTGGCTGCAGGGCCACACAGGCTTGCAGGGGGTCGACCTGGTGGATGCAAGGCCCCGCTCGCTTGCCTGGGATTGACCTGGTGTCTGCAAGGCCCCATTCGCTTGCCTGGGGTTGACCGGGGCTCCAAAAGTCCCCCTAGGAATGCCTGGGGTTGTTCTGGTGCCGGGACTTGGTTCCGCCCTGGTCTTCACTCCCACAAAACCACCGGGACTGCGGACGCAAGACCCGCAAAAGCACCAGGGGCTTAAGCCCCCATCAAGTGCCCCCCCCACCCAAGCTTAAGCCTCCAAGGAGTGCCCCCCCCACACCTGGGCCAGGCCCCATTCACTTGCCTGGGGTTGACCTGGTGGCTGCAGGGCCACATAGGCTTGCAGGGGGTCGACCTGGTGGATGCAAGGCCTCGCTCGCTTGCCTGGGATTGACCTGGAGGCTGCAAGGCCCATTCGCTTGCCTGGGGTTGACCTGGATTTCCAAAGTCCCCCTAGGCATGCCTGGGTTGTTCTGGTGCCCGGACTCGCTACCGCCCTGGGCTTCACTACGAAAAAACCACCAGGAGTGCGGACGCAGGACCCGCACAACTGCCAGGGGCTTAAGCCTCCATCAAGTGCCCCCCGCACCCAGGCTCAAGCCTCCAACAAGTGCCCCCCGCACCTAGGCCAGGCCCCATTCGCTTGCCAAGGGTTTACCTGGTGGCTACAAGGCCCCATTCGCTTACCTGGGGTTGACCTGGTGTCTGCAAGGCCCCATTCGCTTGCCTGGGGTTGACCTGGACTCCAAAAGTCCCCCTAGGCATGCCTGGGCTTGACCTGGTCCCCGGATATGCTGCCGCTCTGAGCTTCACTCCCAAAAAACCACCGGAAGTGCGGATGCAGGACCCGCACAACCGCCACGGCCTTAAGCCTCCATCAAGTCCTCCTCCACCTGGGTTCAAGCCTCCAAGGAGTGTCCCCTGCACCTGGGCCAGGCCCCTTTCTCTTGCCTGGTGTTGACCTGGGGCCTGCACGGCCCCATAGGCTTGCAGGGGGGTGACCTGGTGGCTGCAAGGCCCGATTGGCTTACCTGGGTTTGACCTGGAGGCTGGAAGTCCCCATTCGCTTGCCTGGGGTTGACCGGGGCTCCAAAATCCCCCTAGGCATGCCTGCAGTTGTCCTGGTGCCCGGAGTTGGTTGCGCCCTGGGCTTCACTCCCACAAAACCACCGGGAGTGTGGAGGCAGGACCCGCAAAACCACCAGGGGCTTAAGCCTCCATCAAGTGCCCCCCCACCCAAGCTTAAGCCTCGAAGGAGTGCCCCCCACACCTGGGCCAGGCCCCATTCTCTTGCCTGGGGTTGACCTGGTGGCTGCAGGTCCCCATAGGCTTGCAGGGGGTTGACCTGGTGGCTGCAAGGCCCCATTCGCTTACCTGGGATTGACCTGGAGGCTGCAAGGCCCATTCGCTTGCCTGGGGTTGACCTGGACTTCCAAAGTCCCCCTAGGCATGCCTGGGTTGTTCTGGTGCTCGGACTTGCTGCTGCCCTGGGCTTTACTCCCAAAAAACCACTGGGAGTGCGCACGCAAGGACAAGCACAACAGCCAGGGGCTTAAGCCTAAATCAAGTGCCCCCGCCACCTGGGCTTAAGCCTCCAAGGAGTGCCCCCCTCAGCGGGGTCAGGCCCCATTCGCTTGCCTGGGGTTTACCTGGGCTCCAAAATCCCCCTAGGCATGCCTGCGGTTGTCCTGGTGCCCGGACTTGGTCCCGCCCTGGGCTTCACTCCCACAAAACCACCGGGAGTGTGGAGGCAGGACCCGCAAAACCACCAGGGGCTTAAGCCTCCATCAAGTGCCCCCCCACCCAAGCTTAAGCCTCGAAGGAGTGCACCCCACACCTGGGCCAGGCCCCATTCTCTTGCCTGTGGTTGACCTGGTGGCTGCAGGTCCCCATAGGCTTGCAGGGGGTTGACCTGGTGGCTGCAAGGCCCCATTCGCTTACCTGGGATTGACCTGGAGGCTGCAAGGCCCATTCGCTTGCCTGGGGTTGACCTGGACTTCCAAAGTCCCCCTAGGCATGCCTGGGTTGTTCTGGTGCTCGGACTTGCTGCTGCCCTGGGCTTTACTCCCAAAAAGCCACTGGGAGTGCGCACGCAGGACAAGCAAAACAGCCAGGGGCTTAAGCCTAAATCAAGTGCCCCCGCCACCTGGGCTTAAGCCTCCAAGGAGTGCCCCCTCCACCCGGACTTAAGCCTCCAAGGAGTGCCCCCTCCACCCGGGCTTAAGCCTCCAAGGAGTGCCCCCTCAACCCGGGCTTAAGCCTCCAAGGAGTGCCCCCCACACCTGGGCCAGGCCCTAGTCTCTTGCCTGGGGTTGACCTGGGGCCTGTAGGGCCCCATAGGCTTGCAGGGGGTTGATCTGGTTGCCCTAGGGCTTAAGCCTAAATCAAGTGCCCCCCCCACCCGGGCTTAAGCCTCCAAGGAGTGCCCCACCCACCTGGGCCACGCCCAGTTCTATTGCCTGGGGTTGACCTGGGGCCTGCAGGGCCCCATTTGCTTCCCTGGGTTTGCCTTGGTGCCTGCTAGGCCCCATTCGCTTGCCTGGGGTTGAGCTGGTGGCTGCAAGGCCCCATTCGCTTGCCTGGGGTTGACCAGGGCTCCAAAAGTCCCCCTAGGCATGCCTGGGGTTGCACTGGTGCCCGGACTAGCTACCGCCCTGGGCTTCACTCCCAAAAAACCATCGGGAGTGCTGACGCAGGACCCGCACAACTGCCAGGGGCTTAAGCCTCCATCAAGTGCCCCCCGCAGCCAGGCTCAAGCCTCCAACAAGTGCCCCCCGCACCTGGGCCAGGCCCCATTCGCTTGCCTAGGGTTCACCTGGTGGCTACAAGGCCCCATTCGCTTACCTGGGGTTGACCTGGTGTCTGCAAGGCCCCATTCGCTTACCTGGGGTTTACCTGGGCTCCAAAAGTCCCCCTAGGCATGCCTGGGTTGTTCTGGTGCCCGGACTTGCTCCCGCCCTGGGCTTGACTCCCAAAAAACCACCGGGAGTGCGGACGCAGGACCCGCACAACCGCCAGGGGCTTAAGCCTCCATCAAGTGCCCCCCGCACACAGGCACAAGCCTCCAAGTGCCCCCCCCCACCTGGGCCAGGCCCCATTCATTCGCCTAGGGTTCACCTGGTGGCTACAAGGCCCCATTTGTTTACCTGGGGTTGACCTGGTGTCTGCAAGGCCCCATTCGCTTGCCTGGGGTTAACCGGGGCTCCAAAAGTCCCCCTAGGAATGCCTGGGGTTGTTCTGGTGCCGGGACTTGGTTCCGCCCTGGGCTTCACTCCCACAAAACCACCGGGACTGCGGACGCAAGACCCGCAAAAGCACCAGGGGCTTAAGCCCCCATCAAGTGCCCCCCCACCCAAGCTTAAGCCTCCAAGGAGTGCCCCCCCCACACCTGGGCCAGGCCCCATTCACTTGCCTGGGGTTGACCTGGTGGCTGCAGGGCCACATAGGCTTGCAGGGGGTCTACCTGGTGGATGCAAGGCCCCGCTCGCTTGCCTGGGATTGACCTGGAGGCTGCAAGGCCCATTCGCTTGCCTGGGGTTGACCTGGACTTCCAAAGTCCCCCTAGGCATGCCTGGGTTGTTCTGGTGCCCGGACTCGCTACCGCCCTGGGCTTCACTCCCAAAAAACCACCGGGAGTGCGGACGCAGGACCCGCACAACTGCCAGGGGCTTAAGCCTCCATCAAGTGCCCCCCGCACCCAGGCTCAAGCCTCCAACAAGTGCCCCCCGCACCTGGGCCAGGCCCCATTCGCTTGCCAAGGGTTCACCTGGTGGCTACAAGGCCCCATTCGCTTACCTGGGGTTGACCTGGTGTCTGCAAGGCCCCATTCGCTTACCTGGGGTTGACCTGGGCTCCAAAAGTCCCCCTAGGCATGCCTGGGCTTGACCTGGTCCCCGGATATGCTGCCGCTCTGAGCTTCACTCCCAAAAAACCACCGGAAGTGCGGATGCAGGACCCGCACAACCGCCACGGCCTTAAGCCTCCATCAAGTCCTCCTCCACCTGGGTTCAAGCCTCCAAGGAGTGTCCCCTGCACCTGGGCCAGGCCCCTTTCTCTTGCCTGGTGTTGACCTGGGGCCTGCAGGGCCCCATACGCTTGCAGGGGGGTGACCTGGTGGCTGCAAGGCCCGATTGGCTTACCTGGGTTTGACCTGGAGGCTGGAAGTCCCCATTCGCTTGCCTGGGGTTGACCGGGGCTCCAAAATCCCCCTAGGCATGCCTGCGGTTGTCCTGGTGCCCGGACTTGGTCCCGCCCTGGGCTTCACTCCCACAAAACCACCGGGAGTGTGGAGGCAGGACCCGCAAAACCACCAGGGGCTTAAGCCTCCATCAAGTGCCCCCCCACCCAAGCTTAAGCCTCGAAGGAGTGCCCCCCACACCTGGGCCAGGCCCCATTCTCTTGCCTGGGGTTGACCTGGTGGCTGCAGGTCCCCATAGGCTTGCAGGGGGTTGACCTGGTGGCTGCAAGGCCCCATTCGCTTACCTGGGATTGACCTGGAGGCTGCAAGGCCCATTCGCTTGCCTGGGGTTGACCTGGACTTCCAAAGTCCCCCTAGGCATGCCTGGGTTGTTCTGGTGCTCGGACTTGCTGCTGCCCTGGGCTTTACTCCCAAAAAGCCACTGGGAGTGCGCACGCAAGGACAAGCACAACAGCCAGGGGCTTAAGCCTAAATCAAGTGCCCCCGCCACCTGGGCTTAAGCCTCCAAGGAGTGCCCCCCTCAGCGGGGTCAGGCCCCATTCGCTTGCCTGGGGTTTACCTGGGCTCCAAAATCCCCCTAGGCATGCCTGCGGTTGTCCTGGTGCCCGGACTTGGTCCCGCCCTGGGCTTCACTCCCAGAAAACCACCGGGAGTGTGGAGGCAGGACCCGCAAAACCACCAGGGGCTTAAGCCTCCATCAAGTGCCCCCCCCACCCAAGCTTAAGCCTCGAAGGAGTGCACCCCACACCTGGGCCAGGCCCCATTCTCTTGCCTGTGGTTGACCTGGTGGCTGCAGGTCCCCATAGGCTTGCAGGGGGTTGACCTGGTGGCTGCAAGGCCCCATTCGCTTACCTGGGATTGACCTGGAGGCTGCAAGGCCCATTCGCTTGCCTGGGGTTGACCTGGACTTCCAAAGTCCCCCTAGGCATGCCTGGGTTGTTCTGGTGCTCGGACTTGCTGCTGCCCTGGGCTTTACTCCCAAAAAGCCACTGGGAGTGCGCACGCAGGACAAGCACAACAGCCAGGGGCTTAAGCCTAAATCAAGTGCCCCCGCCACCTGGGCTTAAGCCTCCAAGGAGTGCCCCCCTCACCGGGGTCAGGCCCCATTCGCTTGCCTGGGGTTTACCTGGGCTCCAAAATCCCCCTAGGCATGCCTGGGGTGTTCTGGTGCCCGGACTTGCTCCCGCCCTGGGCTTGACTCCCAAAAAACCACCGGGAGTGCGGACGCAAGATCCGCAAAACCACCAGGGGCTTAAGCCCCCATCAAGTGCCCCCCCCACCCAAGCTTAAGCATCCAAGGAGTGCCCCCGCCACACCTGGGCCAGGCCCCATTCACTTGCCTGGGGTTGACCTGGTGGCTGCAGGGCCGCATAGGCTTGCAGGGGGTCGACCTGGTGAATGCAAGGCCCCATTCGCTTGCCTGGGGTTGACCTGGTGGCTGCAAGGCCCCATTCGCTTGCCTGGGGTTGACCTGGGCTCCAACATCCCCCTAGGCAAGCCTCGCGTTGTCCTGGTGCCCGGACTTGGTTCCGCCCTGGGCTTCACTCCCAAAAAACCACCAGGATTGCGGACGCAGGACCCGCACAACCACCAGGGCCTTAAGCCTCCAAGGAGTGCCCCCTCCACCCGGACTTAAGCCTCCAAGGAGTGCCCCCTCCACCCGGGCTTAAGCCTCCAAGGAGTGCCCCCTCAACCCGGGCTTAAGCCTCCAAGGAGTGCCCCCCACACCTGGGCCAGGCCCTAGTCTCTTGCCTGGGGTTGACCTGGGGCCTGCAGGGCCCCATAGGCTTGCAGGGGGTTGATCTGGTTGCCCTAGGGCTTAAGCCTAAATCAAGTGCCCCCCCCCACCCGGGCTTAAGCCTCCAAGGAGTGCCCCACCCACCTGGGCCACGCCCAGTTCTATTGCCTGGGGTTGACCTGGGGCCTGCAGGGCCCCATTTGCTTCCCTGGGTTTGCCTTGGTGCCTGCTAGGCCCCATTCGCTTGCCTGGGGTTGAGCTGGTGGCTGCAAGGCCCCATTCGCTTGCCTGGGGTTGACCAGGGCTCCAAAAGTCCCCCTAGGCATGCCTGGGGTTGCACTGGTGCCCGGACTCGCTACCGCCCTGGGCTTCACTCCCAAAAAACCATCGGGAGTGCTGACGCAGGACCCGCACAACTGCCAGGGGCTTAAGCCTCCATCAAGTGCCCCCCGCAGCCAGGCTCAAGCCTCCAACAAGTGCCCCCCGCACCTGGGCCAGGCCCCATTCGCTTGCCTAGGGTTCACCTGGTGGCTACAAGGCCCCATTCGCTTACCTGGGGTTGACCTGGTGTCTGCAAGGCCCCATTCGCTTACCTGGGGTTGACCTGGGCTCCAAAAGTCCCCCTAGGCATGCCTGGGTTGTTCTGGTGCCCGGACTTGCTCCCGCCCTGGGCTTGACTCCCAAAAAACCACCGGGAGTGCGGACGCAGGACCCGCACAACCGCCAGGGGCTTAAGCCTCCATCAAGTGCCCCCCGCACCCAGGCACAAGCCTCCAAGTGCCCCCCCCACCTGGGCCAGGCCCCATTCATTCGCCTAGGGTTCACCTGGTGGCTACAAGGCCCCATTTGTTTACCTGGGGTTGACCTGGTGTCTGCAAGGCCCCATTCGCTTGCCTGGGGTTAACCGGGGCTCCAAAAGTCCCCCTAGGAATGCCTGGGGTTGTTCTGGTGCCGGGACTTGGTTCCGCCCTGGGCTTCACTCCCACAAAACCACCGGGACTGCGGACGCAAGACCCGCAAAAGCACCAGGGGCTTAAGCCCCCATCAAGTGCCCCCCCACCCAAGCTTAAGCCTCCAAGGAGTGCCCCCCCCACACCTGGGCCAGGCCCCATTCACTTGCCTGGGGTTGACCTGGTGGCTGCAGGGCCACATAGGCTTGCAGGGGGTCGACCTGGTGGATGCAAGGCCCCGCTCGCTTGCCTGGGATTGACCTGGAGGCTGCAAGGCCCATTCGCTTGCCTGGGGTTGACCTGGACTTCCAAAGTCCCCCTAGGCATGCCTGGGTTGTTCTGGTGCCCGGACTCGCTACCGCCATGGGCTTCACTCCCAAAAAACCACCGGGAGTGCGGATGCAGGACCCGCACAACTGCCTTGGGCTGAAGCCTCCATCAAGTGCCCCCCGCACCCAGGCTCAAGCCTCCAACAAGTGCCCCCCGCACCTGGGCCAGGCCCCATTCGCTTGCCAAGGGTTCACCTGGTGGCTACAAGGCCCCATTCGCTTACCTGGGGTTGACCTGGTGTCTGCAAGGCCCCATTCGCTTGCCTGGGGTTGACCTGGGCTCCAAAAGTCGCCCTAGGCATGCCTGGGCTTGACCTGGTCCCCGGATATGCTGCCGCTCTGAGCTTCACTCCCAAAAAACCACCGGAAGTGCGGATGCAGGACCCGCACAACCGCCACGGCCTTAAGCCTCCATCAAGTCCTCCTCCACCTGGGTTCAAGCCTCCAAGTAGTGTCCCCTGCACCTGGGCCAGGCCCCTTTCTCTTGCCTGGTGTTGACGTGGGGCCTGCAGGGCCCCATAGGCTTGCAGGGGGGTGACCTGGTGGCTGCAAGGCCCCATTGGCTTACCTGGGTTTGACCTGAAGGCTGGAAGTCCCCATTCGCTTGCCTGGGGTTGACCGGGGCTCCAAAATCCCCCTAGGCATGCCTGCGGTTGTCCTGGTGCCCGGACTTGGTCCCGCCCTGAGCTTCACTCCCAGAAAACCACCGGGAGTGTGGAGGCAGGACCCGCAAAACCACCAGGGGCTTAAGCCTCCATCAAGTGCCCCCCACCCAAGCTTATGCCTCGAAGGAGTGCCCCCCACACCTGGGCCAGGCCCCATTCTCTTGCCTGGGGTTGACCTGGTGGCTGCAGGTCCCCATAGGCTTGCAGGGGCTTGACCTGGTGGCTGCAAGGCCCCATTCGCTTACCTGGGATTGACCTGGAGGCTGCAAGGCCCATTCGCTTGCCTGGGGTTGACCTGGACTTCCAAAGTCCCCCTAGGCATGCCTGGGTTGTTCTGGTGCTCGGACTTGCTGCTGCCCTGGGCTTTACTCCCAAAAAGCCACTGGGAGTGCGCACGCAGGACAAGCACAACAGCCAGGGGCTTAAGCCTAAATCAAGTGCCCCCGCCACCTGGACTTAAGCCTCCAAGGAGTGCCCCCCTCACCGGGGTCAGGCCCCGTTCGCTTGCCTGGGGTTTACCTGGGCTCCAAAAGTCCCCCTAGGCATGCCTGGGTTGTTCTGGTGCCCGGACTTGCTCCCGCCCTGGGCTTGACTCCCAAAAAACCACCGGGAGTGTGGACGCAGGACCCGCACAGCTGCCAGGGGCTTAAGCCTCCATCAAGTGCCCCCCGCACCCAGGCACAAGCCTCCAAGTGCCCACCCCACCTGGGCCAGGCCCCATTCATTTGCCTAGGGTTCACCTGGTGGCTACAAGGCCCCATTCGCTTACCTGGGGTTGACCTGGTGTCTGCAAGGCCCCATTCGCTTGCTTGGGGTTGACCTGGGCTCCAAAAGTCCCCCTAGGAATGCCTGGGGTTGTTCTGGTGCCCGGACTTGGTTCCGCCCTGGGCTTCACCCCCACAAAACCACCGAGAGTGCGGACGCAAGACCCGCAAAAGCACCAGGGGCTTAAGCCCCCATCAAGTGCCCCCCCACCCAAGCTTAAGTCTCCAAGGAGTGCCCCCCCCACACCTGGGCCAGGCCCCATTCACTTGCCTGGGGTTGACCTGGTGGCTCCACGGCCACATAGGCTTGCAGGGGGTCGACCTGGTGGATGCAAGGCCCCGCTCACTTGCCTGGGATTGACCTGGAGGCTGCAAGGCCCATTCGCTTGCCTGGGGTTGACCTGGACTTCCAAAGTCCACCTAGGCATGCCTGGGTTGTTCTGGTGCCCGGACTCGCTACCCGCCCTGGGCTTCACTCCCAAAAAATCACCGGGAGTGCGGACGCAGGACCCGCACAACTGCCAGGGGCTTAAGCCTCCATCAAGTGCCCCCCGCACCCAGGCTCAAGCCTCCAACAAGTGCCCCCTGCACCTGGGCCAGGCCCCATTAGCTTGCCAAGGGTTCACCTGGTGGCCAGAAGGCCCCATTCGCTTACCTGGGGTTGACCTGGTGTCTGCAAGGCCCCATTCTCTTGCCTGGGGTTGACCTGGGGCCTGCAGGGCCCCATAGGCTTGCAGGGGGGTGACCTGGTGGCTGCAAGGCCCCATTGGCTTACCTGGGTTTGATCTGGAGGCTGGAAGTCCCCATTCGCTTGCCTGGGGTTGACCGGGGCTCCAAAATCCCCCTAGGCATGCCTGCGGTTGTCCTGGTGCCCGGACTTGGTCCCGCCCTGGGCTTCACTCCCACAAAACCACCGGGAGTGTGGAGGCAGGACCCGCAAAACCACCAGGGGCTTAAGCCTCCATCAAGTGCCCCCCCACCCAAGCTTAAGCCTCCAAGGAGTGCCCCCCCCACACCTGGGCCAGGCCCCATTCACTTGCCTGGGGTTGACCTGGTGGCTGCAGGGCCGCATAGGCTTGCAGGGGGTTGACCTGTTGTGTGCAAGGCCCCATTCGCTTACCTGGGATTGACGTGGAGGCTGCAAGGCCCATTCGCTTGCCTTGGGTTGACCTGGGCTTCGAAAGTCCCCCTAGGCATGCCTGGCTTGTTCTGGTGCCCGGACTTGCTGCTGCCCTGGGCTTCACTGCCAAAAAGCCACTGGGAGAGCGCAAGCAGGACAAGCACAACCGCCAGGGGCTTAAGCCTCCATCAAGTGCCCCCCGCAGCCAGGCTCAAGCCTCCAACAAGTGCCCCCCGCACCTGGGCCAGGCCCCATTCGCTTGCCTAGGGTTCACCTGGTGGCTACAAGGCCCCATTCCCTTAACTGGGGTTGACCTGGTGTCTGCAAGGTCCCATTCGCTTGCCTGGGGTTGACCTGGGCTCCAAAAGTCCCCCTAGGAATGCCTGGGGTGGTTCTGGTGCCCGGACTTGGTCCCGCCCTGGGCTTCACTTCCACAAAACCACCGGGAGTGCGGACGCAAGACCAGCAAAACCACCAGGGACTTAAGCCTCCATCAAGTGCCCCCCCACCCAAGCTTAAGCCTCCAAGGAGTGCCCCCCCCACACCTGGGCCAGGCCCCATTCACTTGCCTGGGGTTGACCTGGTGGCTGCAGGGCCCCGTTCGCTTACCTGGGTTTGCCTTGGTGCCTGCTAGGCCCCTTTCTCTTGCCTGGGGTTGACCTGGTGGCTGCAAGGCCCCATTCGCTTGCCTGGGGTTGACCTGGGCTCGAAAATCCCCCTAGGCATGCCTGGCGTTGTCCTGGTGCCCGGACTTGGATCCGCCCTGGGCTTCACTCCCAAAAAACCACCGGGAGTGCGGACGCAGGACCCGCACAACCACCAGGGCCTTAAGCCTCCAAGGAGTGCCCCCTCCACCCGGGCTTAAGCCTCCAAGGAGTGCCCCCTCCACCCGGGCTTAAGCCTCCAAGGAGTGCCCCCCACACCTGGGCCAGGCCCCGTTCTCTTGCCTGGGGTTGACCTGGTGGCTGCAGGGCCGCATAGGCTTGCAGGGGGTCGACCCGGTGGATGCAAGGCCCCGCTCACTTACCTGGGTTTGCCTTGGTGCCTGCTAGGCCCCATTCGCTTGCCTGGGGTTGACCTGGTGGCTGCAAGGCCCCATTCGCTTGCCTGGGGTTGACCTGGGCTCCAAAATCCCCCTAGGCATGCCTGGCGTTGTCCTGGTGCCGGGACTTGGTTTCGCCCTGGGCTTGACTCCCAAAAAAACACCGGGAGTGCGGACGCAGGACCCGCACAGCCACCAGGGCCTTAAGCCTCCAAGGAGTGCCCCCTCCAACCGGGCTTAAGCGTCCAAGGAGTGCCCCCTCCACCCGGGCTTAAGCTTCCAAGGAGTGCCCCCCACACCTGGGTCAGGCCCTAGTCTCTTGCCTGGGGTTGACCTGGGGCCTGCAGGGCCCCATAGGCTTGCAGCGGGTTGACCTGGTTGCCCTAGAGCTTAAGCCTAAATCAAGTGCCGCCCCCACCCGGGCTTAAGCCTCCAAGGAGTGACCCAGCCACCTGGGCCACGCCCAGTTCTATTGCCTGGGGTTGACCTGGGGCCTGCAGGGCCCCATTTCCTTCCCTGGGTTTGCCTTGGTGCCTGCTAGGCCTCATTCGCTTGCCTGGGGTTGACCTGGTGGCTGCAAGGCCCCATTTGCTTGCCTGGGGTTGACCTGGGCTCCAAAAGTCCCCCTAGGCATGCCTGGGGTTGTCCTGGTGCCCGGACTCGCTACCGCCCTGGGCTTCACTCCCAAAAAACCACCGGGAGTGCGGACGCAGGACCCGCACAACTGCCAGGGGCTTAAGCCTCCATCAAGTGCCCCCCGCACCCAGGCTCAAGCCTCCAACAAGTGCCCCCCGCACCTGGGCCAGGCCCCATTCGCTTGCCTAGGGTTCACCTGGTGGCTACAAGGCCCCATTCGCTTACCTGGGGTTGACCTGGTGTCTGCAAGGCCCCATTCGCTTGCCTGGGGTTGACCGGGGCTCCAAAAGTCCCCCTAGGCATGCCTGGGCTTCACCTGGTCCCCGGATATGCTGCCGCTCTGAGCTTCACTCCCAAAAAACCACCGGAAGTGCGGATGCAGGACCCGCACAACCGCCACGGCCTTAAGCCTCCATCAAGTCTTCCCCAACCTGGGTTTAAGCCTCCAAGGAGTGTCCCCTTCACCTGGGCCAGCCCCTTTCTCTTGCCTGGTGTTGACCTGGGGCCTGCAGGGCCCCATAGGCTTGCAGGGGGTTGACCTGTTGTGTGCAAGGCCCCATTCGCTTACCTGGGATTGACCTGGAGGCTGCAAGGCCCATTCGCTTGCCTGGGGTTGACCTGGACTTCCAAAGTCCCCCTAGGCATGCCTGGCTTGTTCTGGTGCCTGGACTTGCTGCTGCCCTGGGCTTCACTTCCACAAAACCACAGGGAGTGCGGACGCAAGACCCGCAAAACCACCAGGGGCTTAAGCCTCCATCAAGTGCCCCCCCAACCAAGCTTAAGCCTCCAAGGAGTGCCCCCCACACCTGGGCCAGGCCCCATTCACTTGCCTGGGGTTGACCTGGTGGCTGCAGGGCCGCATAGGCTTGCAGGGGGTCGACCCGGTGGATGCAAGGCCCCGCTCACTTACCTGGGTTTGCCTTGGTGCCTGCTAGGCCCCATTCGCTTGCCTGGGGTTGACCTGGTGGCTGCAAGGCCCCATTCGCTTGCCTGGGGTTGACCTGGGCTCCAAAATCCCCCTAGGCATGCCTGGCGTTGTCCTGGTGCCGGGACTTGGTTTCGCCCTGGGCTTGACTCCCAAAAAAACACCGGGAGTGCGGACGCAGGACCCGCACAGCCACCAGGGCCTTAAGCCTCCAAGGAGTGCCCCCTCCAACCGGGCTTAAGCGTCCAAGGAGTGCCCCCTCCACCCGGGCTTAAGCTTCCAAGGAGTGCCCCCCACACCTGGGTCAGGCCCTAGTCTCTTGCCTGGGGTTGACCTGGGGCCTGCAGGGCCCCATAGGCTTGCAGCGGGTTGACCTGGTTGCCCTAGGGCTTAAGCCTAAATCAAGTGCCGCCCCCACCCGGGCTTAAGCCTCCAAGGAGTGACCCAGCCACCTGGGCCACGCCCAGTTCTATTGCCTGGGGTTGACCTGGGGCCTGCAGGGCCCCATTTCCTTCCCTGGGTTTGCCTTGGTGCCTGCTAGGCCTCATTCGCTTGCCTGGGGTTGACCTGGTGGCTGCAAGGCCCCATTTGCTTGCCTGGGGTTGACCTGGGCTCCAAAAGTCCCCCTAGGCATGCCTGGGGTTGTCCTGGTGCCCGGACTCGCTACCGCCCTGGGCTTCACTCCCAAAAAACCACCGGGAGTGCGGACGCAGGACCCGCACAACTGCCAGGGGCTTAAGCCTCCATCAAGTGCCCCCCGCACCCAGGCTCAAGCCTCCAACAAGTGCCCCCCGCACCTGGGCCAGGCCCCATTCGCTTGCCTAGGGTTCACCTGGTGGCTACAAGGCCCCATTCGCTTACCTGGGGTTGACCTGGTGTCTGCAAGGCCCCATTCGCTTGCCTGGGGTTGACCGGGGCTCCAAAAGTCCCCCTAGGCATGCCTGGGCTTCACCTGGTCCCCGGATATGCTGCCGCTCTGAGCTTCACTCCCAAAAAACCACCGGAAGTGCGGATGCAGGACCCGCACAACCGCCACGGCCTTAAGCCTCCATCAAGTCTTCCCCAACCTGGGTTTAAGCCTCCAAGGAGTGTCCCCTTCACCTGGGCCAGCCCCTTTCTCTTGCCTGGTGTTGACCTGGGGCCTGCAGGGCCCCATAGGCTTGCAGGGGGTTGACCTGTTGTGTGCAAGGCCCCATTCGCTTGCCTGGGGTTGACCTGGTGGCTGCAAGGCCCATTCGCTTGCCTGGGGTTGACCTGGACTTCCAAAGTCCCCCTAGGAATGCCTGGGGTGGTTCTAGTGCCCGGACTTGGTACCGCCCTGGGCTTCACTTCCACAAAACCACCGGGAGTGCGGACGCAAGACCCGCAAAACCACCAGGGGCTTAAGCCTCCATCAGGAGTGCCCCCTCCACCCAAGCTTAAGCCTCCAAGGAGTGCCCCCCCCCCTCCACCCGGGCTTAGGGCCTCCAAGGAGTGCCCCTCACACCTGGGCCAGGCCCTAGTCTCTTGTCTGGGGTTGACCTGGGGCCTGGATGGCCCCATTCGCTTACCTGGGTTTGGCCTTGGGGGCTGCTAGGCCCCTTTCGCTTGCCTGGGGTTGACCTGGCATAGGCTGACCTGGTCCCCGGAAGGCCCCATTCGCTTACCTGGGTTTGACCTGGAGGCTGCAAGGCCCCATTCGCTTCGAGCTGGTGGCTGCAAGGCCACGCTCACTTCCCTGGGTTTGCCTTGGTGCCTGCTAGGCCCCATTCGCTTGCCTGGGGTTGACCTGGTGGCTGCAAGGCCCCATTCGCTTGCCTGGGGTTGACCTGGGACTCCAAAATCCCCCTAGGCATGCCTGGGGTTGTCCTGGTGCCCGGACTTGGTTCCGCCCTGGGCTTCACTCCCAAAAAACCACCGGGAGTGCGGACGCAGGACCCGCACAACCACCAGGGCCTTAAGCCTCCAAGGAGTGCCCCCTCCACCCGGGCTTAAGCCTCCAAGGAGTGCCCCCTCCACCCGGGCTTAAGCCTCCAAGGAGTGCCCCACACACCTGGGCCAGGCCCTAGTCTCTTGCCTGGGGTTGACCTGGGGCCTGCAGGGCCCCATGCAAGGCCCCATTGCTTACCTGGGTTTGACCTGGAGGCTTCGCTTACCTGGGTTTGACCTGGAGGCTGCATTCGCTTGCCTGGGGTTGACCTGGGCTCCAAAAGTCCCCCTAGGCATGCCTGGGTTGTTGTGGTGCCTGGACTTGCTTCTTGCCTGGGGTGTGCTTAAGCCTCAAGTGCCCCCCCCACCCGGGCTTAAGCTCCAAGGAGTGCCCCACCCACCTGGGCCAGGCCCCATTCGCTTGCAGGGCCCCATTTGCTTCCCTGGGCCTTGGTTGCTAGGCCCCTGGAGGCTGCTGGAAGGCCCCATTCGCTTGCCTGGGGTTGACCTGGGCTCCAAAAGTCCCCCTAGGCATGCCTGGGGTTGACCTGGTCCCCGCATATGCTGCCGCTCTGAGCTTCACTCCCAAAAAACCACCGGAAGTGCGGCTGCAGGACCCGCACAACCGCCACGGCCTTAAACCTCCATCAAGTGCCCCCCCACCCAAGCTTAAGCCTCCAAGGAGTGCCCCCCCCACACCTGGGCCAGGCCCCATTCACTTGCCTGGGGTTGACCTGGTGGCTTCAGGTCCCCATAGGCTTGCAGGGGGTCGACCTGGTGGCTGCAAGGCCCAGTTCGCTTGCCTGGGTTTGCCTTGATGCCTGCTAGGCCCCATTCGCTTCCCTGGGGTTGAGCTGGTGGCTGCAAGGCCCCATTCGCTTGGCTGGGGTTGACCCGGGCTCCAAAATCCCCCTAGGCATGCCTGGCGTTGTCCTGGTGCCCGGGACTTGGTTCCGCCCTGGGCTTCACTCCCAAAAAACCACCGGGAGTGCGGACGCAGGACCCGCACAACCACCAGGGCCTTAAGCCTCCATCAGGAGTGCCCCCTCCACCCGGGCTTAAGCCTCCAAGGAGTGCCCCTCACACCTGGGCCAGGCCCTAGTCTCTTGCCTGGGGTTGACCTGGGGCCTGCAGGGCCCCATAGGCTTGCAGAGGGTTGACCTGGTGGCTGCAAGGCCCCATTGGCTTACCTGGGTTTGACCTGTAGGCTGCAAGGCCCCATTCGCTTGCCTGGGGTTGACCGGGGCTCCAAAATCCCCCTAGGCATACCTGGGGTTGTCCTGGTGCCCGGACTTGGTTCCGCCCTGGGCTTCACTCCCACAAAACCACCAGGAGTGCGGACGCAGGACCCGAAAAACCAGCCAGGGGCTTAAGCCTCCATCAAGTGCCCCCCCACCCGGGCTTAAGCCTCCAAGGAGTGCCCCCTCCACCCGGGCTTAAGCCCCAAAGGAGTGGCCCTCACACCTGGGCCAGGCCCTAGTCTCTTGCCTGGGGTTGACCTGGGGCCTGCAGGGCCCCATAGGCTTGCAGGGGGTTGACCTGGTGGCTGCAAGGCCCCATTCGCTTGCCTGGGGTTGACCTGGGCTCCAAAAGTCCCCCTAGGCATGCCTGGGTTGTTGTGGTGCCTGGACTTGCTTCTGGCCTGGGCTTCACTCCCAAAACACCACTGGGAGTGTGGACGCAGGACACGCACAACAGCCAGGGGCTTAAGCCTAAATCAAGTGCCCCCCCACCCGGGTTTAATCCTCCAAGGAGTGCGCCAGGCCCCACCTGGGCCACGCCCAGTTCTATTGCCTGGGGTTGACCTGGGGCCTGCAGGGCCCCATTTGCTTCCCTGGGTTTGCCTTGGTGCCTGCTAGGCCCCATTCGCTTGCCTGGGGTTGACCTGGCGGCTGGATGGCCCCATTCGCTTACCTGGGTTTGGCCTGGAGGCTGCAAGGCCCCTTTCGCTTGCCTGGGGTGACCTGGGCTCCAAAAGTCCTCCTAGGCATACCTGGGCTTGACCTGGTCCCCGGATATGCTGCCGCTCTGAGCTTCACTCCCAAAAAACCACCGGAAGTGCGGATGCAGGACCCGCACAACCACCACGGCCTTAAGCCTCCATCAAGTGCCCCCCCACCCAAGCTTAAGCCTCCAAGGAGTGCCCCCCCACACCTGGGCCAGGCCCCATTCACTTGCCTGGGGTTGACCTGGTGGCTGCAGGGCCCCATAGGCTTGCAGGGGGTCGACCTGGTGGCTGCATGGCCCAGCTCGCTTCACTGGGTTTGCCTTGGTGCCTGCTAGGCCCCATTCGCTTGCCTGGGGTTGAGCTGGTGGCTGCAAGGCCCCATTCGCTTGCCTGGGGTTCACCTGGGCTCCAACATCCCCCTAGGCATGCCTCGCGTTTTCCTGGTGCCCGGACTTGGTTCCGCCCTGGGCTTCACTCCCAAAAAACCACCGGGAGTGCGGACACAGGACCCGCACAACCACCAGGGCCTTAAGCCTCCAAGGAGTACCCCCTCCACCCGGGCTTAAGCTTCCAAGGAGTGCCCCCTCCACACGGGCTTAAGCCTCCAAGGAGTGCCCCCCACACCTGGGCCAGGCCCTAGTCTCTTGCCTGGGGTTGACCTGGGGCCTGCAGGGCCCCATAGGCTTGCAGGGTGTTGATCTGGTTGCCCTAGGGCTTAAGCCTAAATCAAGTGCCCCCCGCACCCGGGCTTAAGCCTCCAAGGAGTGCCCCACCCACCTGGGCCACGCCCAGTTCTCTTGCCTGGGGTTGACCTGGGGCCTGCAGGGCCCCATTTGCTTCCCTGGGTTTGCCTTGGTGCCTGCTAGGCCCCATTCGCTTGCCTGGGGTTGACCTGGTGGCTGCAAGGCCCCATTCGCTTGCCTGGGGTTCCAACAAGTGCCCCCCGCACCTGGGCTCCAAAAGTCCCCCTAGGCATGCTTGCCTGGGGTTGTTCTGGTGCCCGGACTTGCTCCCGCCCTGGGCTTGACTCCCAAAAAACCACCGGGAGTGTGGACGCAGGACCCGCACAACCGCCAGGGGCTTAAGCCTCCATCAAGTGCCCCCCGCACCCAGGCACAAGCCTCCAAGTGCCCCCCCCACCTGGGCCAGGCCCCATTCACTTGCCTGGGGTTGACCTGGTGGCTCCAGGGCCACATAGGCTTGCAGGGGGTCGACCTGGTGGATGCAAGGCCCCGCTCGCTTGCCTGGGATTGACCTGGAGGCTGCAAGGCCCATTCGCTTGCCTGGGGTTGACCTGGACATCCAAAGTCCCCAAGGCATGCCTGGGTTGTTCTGGTGCCCCGACTCGCTACCGCCCTGGGCTTCACTCCCAAAAAATCACCGGGAGTGCGGACGCAGGACCCGCACAACTGCCAGGGGCTTAAGCCTCCATCAAGTGCCCCCCGCACCCAGGCTCAAGCCTCCAACAAGTGCCCCCTGCACCTGGGCCAGGCCCCATTAGCTTGCCAAGGGTTCACCTGGTGGCCAGAAGGCCCCATTCGCTTACCTGGGGTTGACCTGGTGTCTGCAAGGCCCCATTCTCTTGCCTGGGGTTGACCTGGGGCCTGCAGGGCCCCATAGGCTTGCAGGGGGGTGACCTGGTGGCTGCAAGGCCCCATTGGCTTACCTGGGTTTGATCTGGAGGCTGGAAGTCCCCATTCGCTTGCCTGGGGTTGACCGGGGCTCCAAAATCCCCCTAGGCATGCCTGCGGTTGTCCTGGTGCCCGGACTTGGTTCCGCCCTGGGCTTCACTCCCAAAAAACCACCAGGAGTGCGGACACAGGACCCGCACAACCACCAGGGCCTTAAGCCTCCAAGGAGTACCCCCTCCACCCGGGCTTAAGCCTCCAAGGAGTGCCCCCTCCACCCGGGCTTAAGCCTCCAAGGAGTGCCCCCCACACCTGGGCCAGGCCCTAGTCTCTTGCCTGGGGTTGACCTGGGGCCTGCAGGGCCCTATAGGCTTGCAGGGGGTTGACCTGGTTGCCCTAGGGCTTAAGCCTAAATCAAGTGCCCCCCCCACCCGGGCTTAAGCCTCCAAGGAGTGACCCACCCACCTGGGCCAGGCCCCTTTCTCTTGCCTGGGGTTGACCTGGGGCCTGCAGGGCCCCATTTGCTTCCCTGGGTTTGCCTTGGTGCCTGCTAGGCCCCATTCGCTTGCGTGGGGTTGACCTGGTGGCTGCAAGGCCACATTCGCTTGCCTGGGGTTGACCGGGGCTCCAAAAGTCCCCCTAGGCATGCCTGGGCTTGACCTGGTCCCCGGATATGCTGCCGCTCTGAGCTTCACTCCCAAAAAACCACCGGAAGTGCAGATGCAGGACACGCACAACCACCACGGCCTTAAGCCTCCATCAAGTCCTCCCCCACCTGGGTTTAAGCCTCCAAGGAGTGTCCCCTGAACCTGGGCCAGGCCCCTTTCTCTTGCCTGGTGTTGACCTGGGGCCTGCAGGGCCCCATAGGCTTGCAGGGGGTTGATCTGTTTGCCCTAGGGCTTAAGCCTAAATCAAGTGCCCCCCCACCCGGGCTTAAGCCTCCACGGAGTGCCCCACCCACCTGGGCCACGCCCAGTTCTATTGCCTGGGGTTGACCTGGGGCCTGCAGGGCCCCATTTGCTTCCCTGGGTTTGCCTTGGTGCCTGCTAGGCCCCATTCGCTTACCTGGGGTTGACCTGGTGGCTGCAAGGCCCCATTCGCTTGCCTGGGGTTGACCGGGGCTCCAAAAGTCCCCCTAGGCATGCCTGGGCTTGACCTGGTCCCCGGATATGCTGCCGCTCTGAGCTTCACTCCCAAAAAACCACCGGAAGTGCGGATGCAGGACCCGCACAACCGCCACGGCCTTAAGCCTCCATCAAGTCCTCCTCCACCTGGGTTCAAGCCTCCAAGGAGTGTCCCCTGCACGTGGGCCAGGCCCCTTTCTCTTGCCTGGTGTTGACCTGGGGCCTGCAGGGCCCCAGAGGCTTGAAGGGGAGTGACCTGGTGGCTGCAAGGCCCGATTGGCTTACCTGGGTTTGACCTGGAGGCTGGAAGTCCCCATTTGCTTGCCTGGGGTTGACCGGGGCTCCAAAATCCCCCTAGGCATGCCTGCGGTTGTCCTGGTGCCCGGACTTGGTCCCGCCCTGGGCTTCACTCCCAGAAAACCACCGGGAGTGTGGAGGCAGGACCCGCAAAACCACCAGGGGCTTAAGCCTCCATCAAGTGCCCCCCCACCCAAGCTTAAGCCTCGAAGGAGTGCCCCCCATACCTGGGCCAGGCCCCATTCTCTTGCCTGGGGTTGACCTGGTGGCTGCAGGTCCCCATAGGCTTGCAGGGGGTTGACCTGGTGGCTGCAAGGCCCCATTCGCTTACCTGGGATTGACCTGGAGGCTGCAAGGCCCATTCGCTTGCCTGGGGTTGACCTGGACTTCCAAAGTCCCCCTAGGCATGCCTGGGTTGTTCTGGTGCTCGGACTTGCTGCTGCCCTGGGCTTTACTCCCAAAAAGCCACTGGGAGTGCGCACGCAGGGCAAGCACAACAGCCAGGGGCTTAAGCCTAAATCAAGTGCCCCCGCCACCTGGGCTTAAGCCTCCAAGGAGTGCCCCCCTCACCGGGGTCAGGCCCCATTCGTTTGCCTGGGGTTTACCTGGGCTCCAAAAGTCCCCCAAGGCATGCCTGGGTTGTTCTGGTGCCCGGACTTGCTCCCGCCCTGGGCTTGACTCCCAAAAAACCACCGGGAGTGCGGACGCAAGATCCACAAAACCACCAGGGGCTTAAGCCCCCATCAAGTGCCCCCCCACCCAAGCTTAAGCCTCCAAGGAGTGCCCCCGCCACACCTCGGCCAGGCCCCATTCACCTGCCTGGGGTTGACCTGGTGGCTGCAGGGCCGCATAGGCTTGGAGGGGGTCGACCTGGTGAATGCAAGGCCCCATTCGCTTGCCTGGGGTTGACCTGGTGGCTGCAAGGCCCCATTCGCTTGCCTGGGGTTGACCTGGGCTCCAACATCCCCCTAGGCAAGCCTCGCGTTGTCCTGGTGCCCGGACTTGGTTCCGCCCTGGGCTTCACTCCCAAAAAACCACCAGGAGTGCGGACGCAGGACCCGCACAACCACCAGGGCCTTAAGCCTCCAAGGAGTGCCCCCTCCACCCGGACTTAAGCCTCCAAGGAGTGCCCCCTCCACCTGGGCTTAAGCCTCCAAGGAGTGCCCCCTCAACCCGGGCTTAAGCCTCCAAGGAGTGCCCCCCACACCTGGGCCAGGCCCTAGTCTCTTGCCTGGGGTTGACCTGGGGCCTGCAGGGCCCCATAGGCTTGCAGGGGGTTGATCTGGTTGCCCTAGGGCTTAAGCCTAAATCAAGTGCCCCCCCCACCCGGGCTTAAGCCTCCAAGGAGTGCCCCACCCACCTGGGCCACGCCCAGTTCTATTGCCTGGGGTTGACCTGAGGCCTGCAGGGCCCCATTTGCTTCCCTGGGTTTGCCTTGGTGCCTGCTAGGCCCCATTCGCTTGCCTGGGGTTGACCTGGTGTCTGCAAGGTCCCATTCGCTTGCCTGGGGTTGACCTGGGCTCCAAAAGTCCCCCTAGGCATGCCTGGGTTGTTCTGGTGCCCGGACTTGCTCCCGCCCTGGGCTTGACTCCCAAAAAACCACCGGGAGTGCGGACGCAGGACCCGCACAACCGCCAGGGGCTTAAGCCTCCATCAAGTGCCCCCCGCACCCAGGCACAAGCCTCCAAGTGCCCCCCCCACCTGGGCCAGGCCCCATTCATTTGCCTAGGGTTCACCTGGTGGCTACAAGGCCCCATTCGTTTACCTGGGGTTGACCTGGTGTCTGCAAGGCCCCATTCGCTTGCCTGGGGTTGACCGGGGCTCCAAAAGTCCCCCTAGGAATGCCTGGGGTTGTTCTGGTGCCGGGACTTGGTTCCGCCCTGGGCTTCACTCCCACAAAACCACCGGGAGTGCGGACGCAAGACCCGCAAAACCACCAGGGGCTTAAGACCCCATCAAGTGCCCCCCCACCCAAGCTTAAGCCTCCAAGGAGTGCCCCCGCCACACCTGGGCCAGGCCCCATTCACTTGCCTGGGGTTGACCTGGTGGCTGCAGGTCCGCATAGGCTTGCAGGGGGTCGACCTGGTGAATGCAAGGCCCCATTCGCTTGCCTGGGGTTGACCTGGTGGCTGCAAGGCCCCATTCGCTTGCCTGGGGTTGACCTGGGCTCCAACATCCCCCTAGGCATTCCTCGCGTTGTCCTGGTGCCCGGACTTGGTTCCGCCCTGGGCTTCACTCCCAAAAAACCACCGGGAGTGCGGACGCAGGACCCGCACAACCACCAGGGCCTTAAGCCTCCAAGGAGTGCCCCCTCCACCCAACTTAAGCCTCCAAGGAGTGCCCCCTCCACCCGGGCTTAAGCCTCCAAGGAGTGCCCCCTCAACCCGGGCTTAAGCCTCCAAGGAGTGCCCCCGACACCTGGGTCAGGCCCTAGTCTCTTGCCTGGGGTTGACCTGGGGCCTGCAGGGCCCCATAGGCTTGCAGGGGGTTGATCTGGTTGCCCTAGGGCTTAAGCCTAAATCAAGTGCCCCCCCCACCCGGGCTTAAGCCTCCAAGGAGTGCCCCACCCACCTGGGCCACGCCCAGTTCTATTGCCTGGGGTTGACCTGGTGGCTGCAAGGCCCCATTCGCTTGCCTGGGGTTCACCTGGGCTCCAACATCCCCCTAGGCATGCCTCGCGTTTTCCTGGTGCCCGGACTTGGTTCCGCCCTGGGCTTCACTCCCAAAAAACCACCGGGAGTGCGGACACAGGACCCGCACAACCACCAGGGCCTTAAGCCTCCAAGGAGTACCCCCTCCACCCGGGCTTAAGCCTCCAAGGAGTGCCCCCTCCACCCGGGCTTAAGCCTCCAAGGAGTGCCCCCCACACCTGGGCCAGGCCCTAGTCTCTTGCCTGGGGTTGACCTGGGGCCTGCAGGGCCCTATAGGCTTGCAGGGGGTTGACCTGGTTGCCCTAGGGCTTAAGCCTAAATCAAGTGCCCCCCCCCACCCGGGCTTAAGTCTCCAAGGAGTGACCCACCCACCTGGGCCAGGCCCCTTTCTCTTGCCTGCGGTTGACCTGGGGCCTGCAGGGCCACATTTGCTTCCCTGGGTTTGCCTTGGTGCCTGCTAGGCCCCATTCGCTTGCCTGGGGTTGACCTGGTGGCTGCAAGGCCCCATTAGCTTGCCTGGGGTTGACCGGGGCTCCAAAAGTCCCCCTAGGCATGCCTGGGCTTGACCTGGTCCCCGGATATGCTGCCGCTCTGAGCTTCACTCCCAAAAAACCACCGGAAGTGCAGATGCAGGACACGCACAACCACCACGGCCTTAAGCCTCCATCAAGTCCTCCCCCACCTGGGTTTAAGCCTCCAAGGAGTGTCCCCTGAACCTGGGCCAGGCCCCTTTCTCTTGCCTGGTGTTGACCTGGGGCCTGCAGGGCCCCATAGGCTTGCAGGGGGTTGATCTGTTTGCCCTAGGGCTTAAGCCTAAATCAAGTGCCCCCCCACCCGGGCTTAAGCCTCCAAGGAGTGCCCCACCCACCTGGGCCGCGCCCAGTTCTATTGCCTGGGGTTGACCTGGGGCCTGCAGGGCCCCATTCGCTTCCCTGGGTTTGCCTTGGTGAGTGCTAGGCCCGATTCGCTTGCCTGGGGTTGACCAGGTGGCTGCAAGGCCCCATTAGCTTGCCTGGGGTTGACCTGGGCTCCAAAAGTCCCCCTAGTCATGTCTGGGCTTGACCTGGTCCCCGGATATGCTGCCGCTCTGAGCTTCACTCCCAAAAAACCACCGGAAGTGCGGATGCAGGACCCGCACAACCGCCACGGCCTTAAGCCTCCATCAAGTCCTCCCCCACCTGGGTTCAAGCCTCCAAGGAGTGTCCCCTGCACCTCGGTGAGGCCAATTTCTCTAGCCTGGGGTTGACCTGGGGCCTGCAGGGCCCCATAGGCTTGCAGGGAGGTGACCTGGTGGCTGCAAGGCCCCATTGGCTTACCTGGGTTTGACCTGGAGGATGGAAGGCCCCATTCGCTTGCCTGGGGTTGATCGGGGCGCCAAAATCCCCCTAGGCATGCCTGGGGTTGTCCTGGTGCCCGGACTTGGTCCCACCTTGGGCTTCACTTCCACAAAACCACCGGGAGTGCGGACGCAGGACCCGAAAAACCGCCAGGGGCTTAAGCCTCCATCAAGTGCCCCCCGCACCCAGGCACAAGCCCCCAAGTGCCCCCCCCACCGTGGCCAGGCCCCATTCATTTGCCTAGGGTTCACCTGGTGGCTACAAGGCCCCATTCGCTTACCTGGGGTTGACCTGGTGTCTGCAAGGCCCCATTCGCTTGCCTGGGGTTGACCTCGGCTCCAAAAGACCCCTAGGAATGCCTGGGGTTGTTCTGGTGCACGGACTCGGTTCCGCCCTGGGCTTCACTCCCACAAAACCACCGGGAGTGCGGACGCAAGACCCGCAAAACCACCAGGGGCTTAAGCCCCCATCAAGTGCCCCCCCACCCAAGCTTAAGCCTCCAAGGAGTGCCTCCCCCACACCTGGGCCAGGCCCCATTCACTTGCCTGGGGTTGACCTGGTGGCTGCAGGGCCCCATAGGCTTGCAGGGGGTTGACCTGGTGGCTGCAAGGCCCCGCTCGCTTACCTGGGTTTGCCTTGGTGCCTGCTAGGGCCCATTCGCTTGCCTGGGTTTGACCTGGGCTCCAAAATCCCCATAGGCATGCCTGGCGTTGTCCTGGTGCCCAGACTTGGTCCCGCCCTGGGCTTCACTCGCAGAAAACCACCGGGAGTGCGGACGAAGGACCCGAAAAACCACCAGGGGCTTAAGCCTACATCAAGTGCCCCCCCACCCAAGCTTAAGCCTCCAAGGAGTGCCCAACCCACATTGGCCATGCCCAGTTCTATTGCCTGCGGTTGACCTGGGGCCTGCAAGGCCCCATTTGCTTCCCTGGGTTTGCCTTGGTGCCTCCTAGGCCTGATTTGCTTCCCTGGGTTTGACCTGGAGGCTTCAAGGCCCATTCGCTTGCCTGGGGTTGACCTGGACTTCCAAAGTCCACCTAGGCATGCCTGGGTTGTTCTTGTGCCCGGACTTGCTGCTGCCCTGGGCTTCACTCCAAAGAAGCCACTGGGAGTGCGCACGCAGGACAAGCACAACAGCCAGGGGCTTAAGCCTAAATCAAGTGCCCCCGCCACCTGGGCTTAAGCCTCCAAGGAGTGCCCCCCTCACCGGGGTCAGGCCCCATTCGCTTGCATGGGTTTTACCTGGGCTCCAAAAGTCTCCCTAGGCATGCCTGGGTTGTTCTGGTGCCCGGACGTGCTCCCGCCCTGGGCTTGACTCCCAAAAAACCACCGGGAGGGCGGACGCAGGACCCGCACAACCGCCAGGGACTTAAGCCTCCATCAAGTGCCCCCCGCACCCAGGCACAAGCCTCCAAGTGCCCCCCCCACCTGGGCCAGGCCCCATTCATTTGCCTAGGGTTCACCTGGTGGCTACAAGGCCCCATTCGCTTACCTGGGGTTGACCTGGTGTCTGCAAGGCCCCATTCGCTTGCCTGCGGTTGACCAGGGCTCCAAAAGTCCCCCTAGGAATGCCTGGGGTTGTTCTGGTGCCCGGACTTGGTTCCGCCCTGGGCTTCACTCCCACAAAACCACCAGGAGTGCGGACGCAAGAACCGCAAAACCACCAGGGGCTTAAGCCCCCATCAAGTGCCACCCCACCCAAGCTTAAGCCTCCAAGGAGTGCCCCCCCCACACCTGGGCCAGGCCCCATTCACTTGCCTGGGGTTGACCTGGTGGCTGCAGGGCCCCATAGGCTTGCAGGGGGTCGACCTGGTGGCTGCAAGGCCCCGCTCGCTTACCTGGGATTGCCTTGGTGCCTGCTAGGCCCCATTCGCTTGCCTGGGGTTGACCTGGTGTCTGCAAGGCCCCATTCGCTTGCCTGGGGTTGGCCTGGGCTCCAAAATCCCCCTAGGCATGCCTGGCGTTGTCCTGGTGCCCGGACTTGGTTCCGTCCTGGGCTTCACTCCCAAAAAACCACCGGGAGTGCGGACGCAGGACCCGCACAACCGCCAGGGGCTTAAGCCTAAATCAAGTGCCCCCCCCACCCGGGCTTAAGCCTCCAAGGAGTGCCCCACCCACCTGGGCCAGGCCCAGTTCTATTGCCTGGGGTTGACCTGGTGGCTGCAGGGCCCCATAGGCTTGCAGGGGGGTGACCTGGTGTCTGCTAGGCCCCATTCGCTTGCCTGGGGTTGACCTGGGTTTGCATGGCCCCATTCGCTTGCTTGGGGTTGACCGGGGCTCCAAAAGTCCCCCTAGGCATGCCTGGGCTTGACCTGGTCCCCGCATATGCTGCCGCTCTGAGCTTCACTCCCAAAAAACCACCGGAAGTGCGGATGCAGGACCAGCACAACCCCCAGGGCCTTAAGCCTCCATCAAGTCCTCCTCCACCTGGGTTTAAGCCCCCAAGGAGTGTCCCCTGCACCTGGGCCAGGCCCCTTTCTCTTGCCTGGTGTTGACCTGGGGCCTGCAGGGCCCCATAGGCTTGCAGGGGGGTGACCTGGTGGCTGCAAGGCCCCATTGGCTTTCCTGGGTTTGACCTGCAGGCTGCAAGGCCCATTCGCTTACCTGGGGTTGAACTGGACTTCCAAAGTCCCCCCAGGCATGCCTGGGTTGTTCTGGTGCCCGGACTTGCTGCTGCCCTGGGCTTCACTCCCAAAAAGCCACTGGGAGTGCGCACGCAGGACAAGCACAACAGCCAGGGGCTTAAGCCTAAATCAAGTGCCCGCGCCACCTGGGCTTAAGCCTCCAAGGAGTGCCCACCTCACCGGGGTCAGGCCCCATTCGCTTGCCTGGGGTTTACCTGGGCTCCAAAAGTCCCCCTAGGCATGCCTGGGTTGTTCTGGTGCCCGGACTTGCTCCCGCCCTGGGCTTCACTGCCAAAAAACCACCGGGAGTGCGGACGCAGGACCCGCACAACCGCCAGGGGCTTAAGCCTCCATCAAGTGCCCCCCGCACCCAGGCACAAGCCTCCAAGTGCCCCCCCCACCTGGGCCACGCCCCATTCATTTGACTAGGGTTCACCTGGTGGCTACAAGGCCCCATTCGCTTACCTGGGGTTGACCTGGTGTCTGCAAGGCCCCATTCGCTTGCCTGGGGTTGACCTGGTGGCTGCAGGTCCCCATAGGCTTGCAGGGGGTTGACCTGGTGGCTGCAAGGCCCCGTTCGCTTACCTTGGATTGACCTGAAGGCTGCAAGGCCCATTCGCTTGCCTGGGGTTGACCTGGACTTCCAAAGTCCCCCTAGGCATGCCTAGGTTGTTCTGGTGCTCGGACTTGCTGCTGCCCTGGGCTTTACTCCCAAAAAGCCACTGGGAGTGCGCACGCAGGACAAGCACAACAGCCAGGGGCTTAAGCCTAAATCAAGTGCCCCCGCCACCTGGGCTTAAGCCTCCAAGGAGTGCCCCCCTCACCGGGGTCAGGCCCCATTCGCTTGCCTGGGGTTTACCTGGGCTCCAAAAGTCCCCCTAGGCATGCCTGGGTTGTTCTGGTGCCCGGACTTGCTTCCGCCCTGGGCTTGACTCCCAAAAAACCACCGGGAGTGCGGAGGCAGGACCTGCACAACCGCCAGGGGCTTAAGCCTCCATCAAGTGCCCCCCGCACCCAGGCACAAGCCTCCAAGTACCCCCCCCCACCTGGGCCAGGCCCCATTCATTTGCCTAGGGTTCACCTGGTGGCTACAAGGCCCCATTCGCTTGCCTGGGGTTGACCTGGACTTCCAAAGTCCCCCTAGGCATGCCTGGCTTGTTCTGGTGCTCGGACTTGCTCCCGCCCTGGGCTTCACTCCCAAAAAACCACCGGGAGTGCGGACGCAGGACCCGCACAACCGCCAGGGCCTTGAGCCTCCAAGGAGTGCCCCCTCCACCCGGGCTTAACCCTCCAAGGAGTGCCCCCCACACCTGGGCCAGGCCCTAGTCTCTTGCCTGGGGTTGACCTGGGGCCTGCAGGGCCCCATAGGCTTGCAGGGGGTTGATCTGGTTGCCCTAGGGCTTAAGCCTAAATCAAGTGCCCCCCCCACCCGGGCTTAAGCCTCCAAGGAGTGCCCCACCCAGCTGGGCCACGCCCAGTTCCATTGCCTGGGGTTGACCTGGGGCCTGCAGGGCCCCATTTGCTTCCCTGGATTTGCCTTGGTGCCTGCTAGGCCCAATTCGCTTGCCTGGGGTTGACCTGGTGGCTGCAAGGCCCCATTCGCTTTCCTGGGGTTGACCTGGGCTCCAAAAGTCCCCCTAGGCATGCCTGGGGTTGTCCTGGTGCCCGGACTCGCTACCCGCCCTGGGCTTCACTCCCAAAAAACCACCGGGAGTGCGGACGCAGGACCCGCACAACTGCCAGGGGCTTAAGCCTCCATCAAGTGCCCCCCGCAGCCAGGCTCAAGCCTCCAAAAAGTGCCCCCCGCACCTGGGCCAGGCCCCATTCGCTTGCCTAGGGTTCACCTGGTGGCTACAAGGCCCCATTCGCTTACCTGGGGTTGACCTGGTGTCTGCAAGGCCCCATTCGCTTGCCTGGGGTTGACCGGGGCTCCAAAAGTCCCCCTAGGCATGCCAGGGCTTGACCTGGTCCCCGGATATGCTGCCGCTCTGAGCTTCACTCCCAAAAAACCACCGTAAGTGCGGATGCAGGACCCGCACAACCGCCACGGCCTTAAGCCTCCATCAAGTCCTCCCCCACCTGGGTTTAAGCCCCCAAGGAGTTTCCCCTGCACCTGAGCCAGGCCCCTTTCTCTTCCCTGGTGTTGACCTGGGGCCTGCAGGGCCCCATAGGCTTGCAGGGGGTTGACCTGGTGGCTGCAAGGCCCCATTGGCTTACCTGGGTTTGACCTGGAGGCTGGTAGTCCCCATTCGCTTGCCTGGGGTTGACCGGGGCTCCAAAATCCCCCTAGGCATGCCTGCGGTTGTCCTGGTGCCGGGACTTGGTCCCGCCCTGGGCTTCACTCCCAGAAAACCACCGGGAGTGTGGAGGCAGGACCCGCAAAACCTCCAGGGGCTTAAGCCTCCATCAAGTGCCCCCCGATCCAAGCTTAAGCCTCGAAGGAGTGCCCCCCACACCTGGGCCAGGCCCCATTCTCTTGCCTGGGGTTGACCTGGTGGCTGCAGGTCCCCATAGGCTTGCAGGGGGTTGACCTGGTGGCTGCAAGGCCCCATTCGCTTACCTGGGATTGACCTGGAGGCTGCAAGGCCCATTCGCTTGCCTGGGGTTGACCTGGACTTCCAAAGTCCCCCTAGGCATGCCTGGGTTGTTCTGGTGCTCGGACTTGCTGCTGCCCTGGGCTTTACTCCCAAAAAGCCACTGGGAGTGCGCACGCAGGGCAAGCACAACAGCCAGGGGCTTAAGCCTAAATCAAGTGCCCCCGCCACCTGGGCTTAAGCCTCCAAGGAGTGCCCCCCTCACCGGGGTCAGGCCCCATTCGCTTGCCTGGGGTTTACCTGGGCTCCAAAATCCCCCTAGGCATGCCTGGCTTGTTCTGGTGCCCGGACTTGCTCCCGCCCTGGGCTTGACTCCCAAAAAACCACCGGGAGTGCGAACGCAAGATCCGCAAAACCACCAGGGGCTTAAGCCCCAATCAAGTGCCCCCCCACCCAAGCTTAAGCCTCCAAGGAGTGCCCCCGCCACACCTGGGCCAGGCCCCATTCACTTGCCTGGGGTTGACCTGGTGGCTGCAGGGCCGCATAGGCTTGCAGGGGGTCGACCTGGTGAATGCAAGGCCCCATTCGCTTGCCTGGGGTTGACCTGGTGGCTGCAAGGCCCCATTCGCTTGCCTGGGGTTGACCTGGGCTCCAACATCCCCGTAGGAATGCCTCGCGTTGTCCTGGTGCCCGGACTTGGTTCCGCCCTGGGCTTCACTCCCAAAAAACCACCGGGAGTGCGGACGCAGGACCCGCACAACCACCAGGGCCTTAAGCCTCCAAGGAGTGCCCCCTCCACCCGGGCTTAAGCCTCCAAGGAGTGTCCCATCCACCCGGGCTTAAGCCTCCAAGGAGTGCCCCCTCAACCCGGGCTTAAGCCTCCAAGGAGTGCCCCCCACACCTGGGCCAGGCCCTAGTCTCTTGCCTGGGGTTGACCTGGGGCCTGCAGGGCCCCATAGGCTTGCAGGGGGTTGACCTGGTGTCTGCAAGGCCCCATTCGCTTGCCTGGGGTTGACCGGGGCTCCAAAAGTCCCCCTAGGCATGCCTGGGCTTGACCTGGTCCCCGGATATGCTGCCGCTCTGAGCTTCACTCCCAAAAAACCACCGTAAGTGCGGATGCAGGACCCGCACAACCGCCACGGCCTTAAGCCTCCATCAAGTCCTCCCCCACCTGGGTTTAAGCCCCCAAGGAGTTTCCCCTGCACCTGAGCCAGGCCCCTTTCTCTTCCCTGGTGTTGACCTGGGGCCTGCAGGGCCCCATAGGCTTGCAGGGGGTTGACCTGGTGGCTGCAAGGCCCCATTGGCTTACCTGGGTTTGACCTGGAGGCTGGTAGTCCCCATTCGCTTGCCTGGGGTTGACCGGGGCTCCAAAATCCCCCTAGGCATGCCTGCGGTTGTCCTGGTGCCGGGACTTGGTCCCGGCCTGGGCTTCACTCCCAGAAAACCACCGGGATTGTGGAGGCAGGACCCGCAAAACCTCCAGGGGCTTAAGCCTCCATCAAGTGCCCCCCGATCCAAGCTTAAGCCTCGAAGGAGTGCCCCCCACACCTGGGCCAGGCCCCATTCTCTTGCCTGGGGTTGACCTGGTGGCTGCAGGTCCCCATAGGCTTGCAGGGGGTTGACCTGGTGGCTGCAAGGCCCCATTCGCTTACCTGGGATTGACCTGGAGGCTGCAAGGCCCATTCGCTTGCCTGGGGTTGACCTGGACTTCCAAAGTCCCCCTAGGCATGCCTGGGTTGTTCTGGTGCTCGGACTTGCTGCTGCCCTGGGCTTTACTCCCAAAAAGCCACTGGGAGTGCGCACGCAGGGCAAGCACAACAGCCAGGGGCTTAAGCCTAAATCAAGTGCCCCCGCCACCTGGGCTTAAGCCTCCAAGGAGTGCCCCCCTCACCGGGGTCAGACCCCATTCGCTTGCCTGGGGTTTACCTGGGCTCCAAAATCCCCCTAGGCATGCCTGGCTTGTTCTGGTGCCCGGACTTGCTCCCGCCCTGGGCTTGACTCCCAAAAAACCACCGGGAGTGCGAACGCAAGATCCGCAAAACCACCAGGGGCTTAAGCCCCAATCAAGTGCCCCCCCACCCAAGCTTAAGCCTCCAAGGAGTGCCCCCGCCACACCTGGGCCAGGCCCCATTCACTTGCCTGGGGTTGACCTGGTGGCTGCAGGGCCGCATAGGCTTGCAGGGGGTCGACCTGGTGAATGCAAGGCCCCATTCGCTTGCCTGGGGTTGACCTGGTGGCTGCAAGGCCCCATTCGCTTGCCTGGGGTTGACCTGGGCTCCAACATCCCCGTAGGAATGCCTCGCGTTGTCCTGGTGCCCGGACTTGGTTCCGCCCTGGGCTTCACTCCCAAAAAACCACCGGGAGTGCGGACGCAGGACCCGCACAACCACCAGGGCCTTAAGCCTCCAAGGAGTGCCCCCTCCACCCGGGCTTAAGCCTCCAAGGAGTGTCCCATCCACCCGGGCTTAAGCCTCCAAGGAGTGCCCCCTCAACCCGGGCTTAAGCCTCCAAGGAGTGCCCCCCACACCTGGGCCAGGCCCTAGTCTCTTGCCTGGGGTTGACCTGGGGCCTGCAGGGCCCCATAGGCTTGCAGAGGGTTGATCTGGTTACCCTAGGGCTTAAGCCTAAATCAAGTGCCCCCCCGACCCGGGCTTAAGCCTCCAAGGAGTGCCCCCGCCACACCTGGGCCAGGCCCCATTCACTTGCCTGGGGTTGACCTGGTGGCTGCAGGGCCACATAGGCTTGCAGGGGGTCGACCTGGTGGATGCAAGGCCCCGCTCGCTTGCCTGGGATTGACCTGGAGGCTGCAAGGCCCATTCGCTTGCCTGGGGTTGACCTGGACTTCCAAAGTCCCCCTAGGCATGCCTGGGTTGTTCTGGTGCCCGGACTCGCTACCGCCATGGGCTTCACTCCCAAAAAACCACCGGGAGTGCGGATGCAGGACCCGCACAACTGCCAGGGGCTGAAGCCTCCATCAAGTGCCCCCCGCACCCAGGCTCAAGCCTCCAACAAGTGCCCCCCGCACCTGGGCCAGGCCCCATTCGCTTGCCAAGGGTTCACCTGGTGGCTACAAGGCCCCATTCGCTTACCTGGGGTTGACCTGGTGTCTGCAAGGCCCCATTCGCTTGCCTGGGGTTTACCTGGGCTCCAAAAGTCCCCCTAGGCATGCCTGGGTTGTTCTGGTGCCCGGACTTGCTCCCGCCCTGGGCTTGACTCCCAAAAAACCACCGGGAGTGTGGATGCAGGACCCGCACAACTGCCAGGGGCTTAAGCCTCCATCAAGTGCCCCCCGCACCCAGGCACAAGCCTCCAAGTGCCCCCCCCACCTGGGCCAGGCCCCATTCATTTGCCTAGGGTTCACCTGGTGGCTACAAGGCCCCATTCGCTTACCTGGGGTTGACCTGGTGTCTGCAAGGCCCCATTCGCTTGCTTGGGGTTGACCTGGGCTCCAAAAGTCCCCCTAGGAATGCCTGGGGTTGTTCTGGTGCCCGGACTTGGTTCCGCCCTGGGCTTCACCCCCACAAAACCACCGAGAGTGCGGACGCAAGACCCGCAAAAGCACCAGGGGCTTAAGCCCCCATCAAGTGCCCCCCCACCCAAGCTTAAGTCTCCAAGGAGTGCCCCCCCCACACCTGGGCCAGGCCCCATTCACTTGCCTGGGGTTGACCTGGTGGCTCCAGGGCCACATAGGCTTGCAGGGGGTCGACCTGGTGGATGCAAGGCCCTGCTCGCTTGCCTGGGATTGACCTGGAGGCTGCAAGGCCCATTCGCTTGCCTGGGGTTGACCTGGACTTCCAAAGTCCCCCTAGGCATGCCTGGGTTGTTCTGGTGCCCGGACTCGCTACCGCCCTGGGCTTCACTCCCAAAAAATCACCGGGAGTGCGGATGCAGGACCCGCACAACTGCCAGGGGCTTAAGCCTCCATCAAGTGCCCCCCGCACCCAGGCTCAAGCCTCCAACAAGTGCCCCCTGCACCTGGGCCAGGCCCCATTAGCTTGCCAAGGGTTCACCTGGTGGCCAGAAGGCCCCATTCGCTTACCTGGGGTTGACCTGGGGCCTGCAGGGCCCCATACGCTTGCAGGGGGGTGACCTGGTGGCTTCAAGGCCCCATTGGCTTACCTGGGTTTGATCTGGAGGCTGGAAGTCCCCATTCGCTTGCCTGGGGTTGACCGGGGCTCCAAAATCCCCCTAGGCATGCCTGCGGTTGTCCTGGTGCCCGGACTTGGTCCCGCCCTGGGCTTCACTCCCACAAAACCACCGGGAGTGTGGAGGCAGGACCCGCAAAACCACCAGGGGCTTAAGCCTCCATCAAGTGCCCCCCCACCCAAGCTTAAGCCTCCAAGGAGTGCCCCCCCCACACCTGGGCCAGGCCCCATTCGCTTGCCTGGGGTTGACCTGGTGGCTGCAAGGCCCCATTCGCTTGCCTGGGGTTCACCTGGGCTCCAACATCCCCCTAGGCATGCCTCGCGTTTTCCTGGTGCCCGGACTTGGTTCCGCCCTGGGCTTCACTCCCAAAAAACCACCGGGAGTGCGGACGCAGGACCCGCAAAACCACCAGGGCCTTAAGCCTCCAAGGAGTGCCCCCTCCACCCGGGCTTAAGCCTCCAAGGAGTGCACCCCACACCTGGGCCAGGCCCTAGTCTCTTGCCTGGGGTTGACCTGGGGCCTGCAGGGCCCCATAGGCTTGCAGGGGGTTGATCTGGTTGCCCTAGGGCTTAAGCCTAAATCAAGTGCCTCCCGCACCCGGGCTTAAGCCTCCAAGGAGTGCCCCACCCACCTGGGCCACGCCCAGTTCTATTGCCTGGGGTTGACCTGGGGCCTGCAGGGCCCCATTTGCTTCCCTGGGTTTGCCTTGGTGCCTGCTAGGCCCCATTCGCTTGCCTGGGGTTGACCTGGTGGCTGCAAGGCCCCATTCGCTTGCCTGGGGTTGACCTGGGCTCCAAAAGTCCCCCTAGGCATGCCTGGGGTTGTCCTGGTGGCCGGACTCGCTACCGCCCTGGGCTTCACTCCCAAAAAACCACCGGGAGTGCGGACGCAGGACCCGCACAACTGCCAGGGGCTTAAGCCTCCATCAAGTGCCCCCCGCACCCAGGCTCAAGCCTCCAACAAGTGCCCCCCGCACCTGGGCCAGGCCCCATTCGCTTGCCTAGGGTTCACCTGGTGGCTACAAGGCCCCATTCGCTTACCTGGGGTTGACCTGGTGTCTGCAAGGCCCCATTCGCTTGCCTGGGGTTTACCTGGGCTCCAAAAGTCCCCCTAGGCATGCCTGGGTTGTTCTGGTGCCCGGACTTGCTCCCGCCCTGGGCTTGACTCCCAAAAAACCACCGGGAGTGTGGACGCAGGACCCGCACAACTGCCAGGGGCTTAAGACTCCATCAAGTGCCCCCCGCACCCAGGCACAAGCCTCCAAGTGCCAACCCCACCTGGGCCAGGCCCCATTCATTTGCCTAGGGTTCACCTGGTGGCTACAAGGCCCCATTCGCTTACCTGGGGTTGACCTGGTGTCTGCAAGGCCCCATTCGCTTGCTTGGGGTTGACCTGGGCTCCAAAAGTCCCCCTAGGAATGCCTGGGGTTGTTCTGGTGCCCGGACTTGGTTCCGCCCTGGGCTTCACCCCCACAAAACCACCGAGAGTGCGGACGCAAGACCCGCAAAAGCACCAGGGGCTTAAGCCCCCATCAAGTGCCCCCCCACCCAAGCTTAAGTCTCCAAGGAGTGCCCCCCCCACACCTGGGCCAGGCCCCATTCACTTGCCTGGGGTTGACCTGGTGGCTCCAGGGCCACATAGGCTTGCAGGGGGTCGACCTGGTGGATGCAAGGCCCCGCTCGCTTGCCTGGGATTGACCTGGAGGCTGCAAGGCCCATTCGCTTGCCTGGGGTTGACCTGGACTTCCAAAGTCCCCCTAGGCATGCCTGGGTTGTTCTGGTGCCCGGACTCGCTACCGCCCTGGGCTTCACTCCCAAAAAATCACCGGGAGTGCGGATGCAGGACCCGCACAACTGCCAGGGGCTTAAGCCTCCATCAAGTGCCCCCCGCACCCAGGCTCAAGCCTCCAACAAGTGCCCCCTGCACCTGGGCCAGGCCCCATTAGCTTGCCAAGGGTTCACCTGGTGGCCAGAAGGCCCCATTCGCTTACCTGGGGTTGACCTGGTGTCTGCAAGGCCCCATTCTCTTGCCTGGGGTTGACCTGGGGCCTGCAGGGCCCCATAGGCTTGCAGGGGGGTGACCTGGTGGATGCAAGGCCCCATTGGCTTACCTGGGTTTGATCTGGAGGCTGGAAGTCCCCATTCGCTTGCCTGGGGTTGACCGGGGCTCCAAAATCCCCCTAGGCATGCCTGCGGTTGTCCTGGTGCCCGGACTTGGTCCCGCCCTGGGCTTCACTCCCACAAAACCACCGGGAGTGTGGAGGCATGACCCGCAAAACCACCAGGGGCTTAAGCCTCCATCAAGTGCCCCCCCACCCAAGCTTAAGCCTCCAAGGAGTGCCCCCCCCACACCTGGGCCAGGCCCCATTCACTTGCCTGGGGTTGACCTGGTGGCTGCAGGGCCGCATAGGCTTGCAGGGGGTCGACCTGGTGAATGCAAGGCCCCATTCGCTTGCCTGGGGTTGACCTGGTGGCTGCAAGGCCCCATTCGCTTGCCTGGGGTTCACCTGGGCTCCAACATCCCCCTAGGCATGCCTCGCGTTTTCCTGGTGCCCGGACTTGGTTCCGCCCTGGGCTTCACTCCCAAAAAACCACCGGGAGTGCGGACGCAGGACCCGCAAAACCACCAGGGCCTTAAGCCTCCAAGGAGTGCCCCCTCCACCCGGGCTTAAGCCTCCAAGGAGTGCCCCCCACACCTGGGCCAGGCCCTAGTCTCTTGCCTGGGGTTGACCTGGGGCCTGCAGGGCCCCATAGGCTTGCAGGGGGTTGACCTGGTTGCCCAAGGGCTTAAGCCTAAATCAAGTGCCCCCCCACCCGGGCTTAAGCCCCCAAGGAGTGACCCACCCACCTGGGCCAGGCCCCTTTCTCTTGCCTGGGGTTGACCTGGGGCCTGCAGGGCCCCATTTGCTTCCCTGGGTTTGCCTTGGTGCCTGCTAGGCCCCATTCGCTTGCCTGGGGCTGACTTGGTGGCTGCAAGGCCCCATTCGCTTGCCTGGGGTTGACCTGGGCTCCAAAAGTCCCCCTAGGCATGCCTGGGCTTGACCTGGTCCCCGGATATGCTGCCGCTCTGAGCTTCACTCCCAAAAAACCACCGGAAGTGTGGATGCAGGACCCGCACAACCGCCAGGGCCTTAAGCCTCCATCAAGTCCTCCTCCACCTGGGTTCAAGCCTCCAAGGAGTGTCCCCTGCACCTGGGCCAGGCCCCTTTCTCTTGCCTGATGTTGACCTGGGGCCTGCAGGGCCCCATAGGCTTGCAGGGGGGTGACCTGGTGGCTGCAAGGCCCCATTGGCTTACGTGGGTTTGACCTGGAGGCTGGAAGTCCCCATTCGCTTGCCTGGGGTTGACCTGGGCTCCAAAATCCCCCTAGGCATGCCTGCGGTTGTCCTGGTGCCCGGACTTGGTCCCGCCCTGGGCTTCACTCCCACAAAACCACCGGGAGTGTGGAGGCAGGACCCGCAAAACCACCACGGGCTTAAGCCCCCATCAAGTGCCCCCCCACCCAAGCTTAAGCCTCCAAGGAGTGCCCCCCCCCACACCTGGGCCAGGCCCCATTCACTTGCCTGGGGTTGACCTGGTGGCTGCAGGGCCGCATAGGCTTGCAGGGGGTTGACCTGTTGTGTGCAAGGCCCCATTCGCTTACCTGGGATTGACGTGGAGGCTGCAAGGCCCATTCGCTTGCCTTGGGTTGACCTGGGCTTCGAAAGTCCCCCTAGGCATGCCTGGCTTGTTCTGGTGCCCGGACTTGCTGCTGCCCTGGGCTTCACTGCCAAAAAGCCACTGGGAGAGCGCAAGCAGGACAAGCACAACCGCCAGGGGCTTAAGCCTCCATCAAGTGCCCCCCGCAGCCAGGCTCAAGCCTCCAACAAGTGCCCCCCGCACCTGGGCCAGGCCCCATTCGCTTGCCTAGGGTTCACCTGGTGGCTACAAGGCCCCATTCCCTTAACTGGGGTTGACCTGGTGTCTGCAAGGTCCCATTCGCTTGCCTGGGGTTGACCTGGGCTCCAAAAGTCCCCCTAGGAAAGTCTGGGGTGGTTCTGGTGCCCGGACTTGGTTCCGCCCTGGGCTTCACTTCCACAAAACCACCGGGAGTGCGGACGCAAGACCAGCAAAACCACCAGGGACTTAAGCCTCCATCAAGTGCCCCCCCACCCAAGCTTAAGCCTCCAAGGAGTGCCCCCCCCACACCTGGGCCAGGCCCCATTCACTTGCCTGGGGTTGACCTGGTGGCTGCAGGGCCCCGTTCGCTTGCCTGGGGTTGACCTGTGCTCGAAAATCCCCCTAGGCATGCCTGGCGTTGTCCTGGTGCCCGGACTTGGATTCGCCCTGGGCTTCACTCCCAAAAAACCACCGGGAGTGCGGACGCAGGACCCGCACAACCACCAGGGCCTTAAGCCTCCAAGGAGTGCCCCCTCCACCCGGGCTTAAGCCTCCAAGGAGTGCCCCCTCCACCCGGGCTTAAGCCTCCAAGGAGTGCCCCCGCCACACCTGGGCCAGGCCCCATTCACTTGCCTGGGGTTGACCTGGTGGCTGCAGGGCCGCATAGGCTTGCAGGGGGTCGACCTGGTGAATGCAAGGCCCCATTCGCTTGCCTGGGGTTGACCTGGTGGCTGCAAGGCCCCATTCGCTTGCCTGGGGTTGACCTGGGCTCCAACATCCCCCTAGGCAAGCCTCGCGTTGTCCTGGTGCCCGGACTTGGTTCCGCCCTGGGCTTCACTCCCAAAAAACCACCAGGATTGCGGACGCAGGACCCGCACAACCACCAGGGCCTTAAGCCTCCAAGGAGTGCCCCCTCCACCAGGACTTAAGCCTCCAAGGAGTGCCCCCTCCACCCGGGCTTAAGCCTCCAAGGAGTGCCCCCTCAACCCGGGCTTAAGCCTCCAAGGGGTGCCCCACACACCTGGGCCAGGCCCTAGTCTCTTGCCTGGGGTTGACCTGGGGCCTGCAGGGCCCCATAGGCTTGCAGGGGGTTGATCTGGTTGCCCTAGGGCTTAAGCCTAAATCAAGTGCCCCCCCCACCCGGGCTTAAGCCTCCAAGGAGTGCCCCACCCACCTGGGCCACGCCCAGTTCTATTGCCTGGGGTTGACCTGGGGCCTGCAGGGCCCCATTTGCTTCCCTGGGTTTGCCTTGGTGCATGCTAGGCCCCATTCGCTTGCCTGGGGTTGACCTGGTGGCTGCAAGGCCCCATTCGCTTGCCTGGGGTTGACCTGGGCTCCAAAAGTCCCCCTAGGCATGCCTGGGGTTGTCCTGGTGCCCGGACTCGCTACCGCCCTGGGCTTCACTCCCAAAAAACCATCGGGAGTGCTGACGCAGGACCCGCACAACTGCCAGGGGCTTAAGCCTCCATCAAGTGCCCCCCGCACCCAGGCTCAAGCCTCCAACAAGTGCCCCCCGCACCTGGGCCAGGCCCCATTCGCTTGCCTAGGGTTCACCTGGTGGCTACAAGGCCCCATTCGCTTACCTGGGGTTGACCTGGTGTCTGCAAGGCCCCATTCGCTTACCTGGGGTTTACCTGGGCTCCAAAAGTCCCCCTAGGCATGCCTGGGTTGTTCTGGTGCCCGGACTTGCTCCCGCCCTGGGCTTGACTCCCAAAAAACCACCGGGAGTGCGGACGCAGGACCCGCACAACCGCCAGGGGCTTAAGCCTCCATCTAGTGCCCCCCCCACCCAGGCACAAGCCTCCAAGTGCCCCCCCCACCTGGGCCAGGCCCCATTCATTTGCCTAGGGTTCACCTGGTGGCTACAAGGCCCCATTCGTTTACCTGGGGTTGACCTGGTGTCTGCAAGGCCCCATTCGCTTGCCTGGGGTTGACCGGGGCTCCAAAAGTCCCCCTAGGAATGCCTGGGGTTGTTCTGGTGCCGGGACTTGGTTCCGCCCTGGGCTTCACTCCCACAAAACCACCGGGACTGCGGACGCAAGACCCGCAAAAGCACCAGGGGCTTAAGCCCCCGTCAAGTGCCCCCCCACCCAAGCTTAAGCCTCCAAGGAGTGCCCCCCCCACACCTGGGCCAGGCCCCATTCACTTGCCTGGGGTTGACCTGGTGGCTGCAGGGCCACATAGGCTTGCAGGGGGTCGACCTGGTGGATGCAAGGCCCCGCTCGCTTGCCTGGGATTGACCTGGAGGCTGCAAGGCCCATTCGCTTGCCTGGGGTTGACCTGGATTTCCAAAGTCCCCCTAGGCATGCCTGGGTTGTTCTGGTGCCCGGACTCGCTACCGCCCTGGGCTTCACTACGAAAAAACCACCAGGAGTGCGGACGCAGGACCCGCACAACTGCCAGGGGCTTAAGCCTCCATCAAGTGCCCCCCGCACCCAGGCTCAAGCCTCCAACAAGTGCCCCCAGCACCTGGGCCAGGCCCCATTCGCTTGCCAAGGGTTCACCTGGTGGCTACAAGGCCCCATTCGCTTACCTGGGGTTGACCTGGTGTCTGCAAGGCCCCATTCGCTTGCCTGGGGTTGACCTGGACTCCAAAAGTCCCCCTAGGCATACCTGGGCTTGACCTGGTCCCCGGATATGCTGCCGCTCTGAGCTTCACTCCCAAAAAACCACCGGAAGTGCGGATGCAGGACCCGCACAACCGCCACGGCCTTAAGCCTCCATCAAGTCCTCCTCCACCTGGGTTCAAGCCTCCAAGGAGTGTCCCCTGCACCTGGGCCAGGCCCCTTTCTCTTGCCTGGTGTTGACCTGGGGCCTGCAGGGCCCCAGAGGCTTGCAGGGGGGTGACCTGGTGGCTGCAAGGCCCGATTGGCTTACCTGGGTTTGACCTGGAGGCTGGAAGTCCCCATTCGCTTGCCTGGGGTTGACCGGGGCTCCAAAATCCCCCTAGGCATGCCTGCGGTTGTCCTGGTGCCCGGACTTGGTCCCGCCCTGGGCTTCACTCCCACAAAACCACCGGGAGTGTGGAGGCAGGACCCGCAAAACCACCAGGGGCTTAAGCCTCCATCAAGTGCCCCCCCACCCAAGCTTAAGCCTCGAAGGAGTGCCCCCCACACCTGGGCCAGGCCCCATTCTCTTGCCTGGGGTTGACCTGGTGGCTGCAGGTCCCCATAGGCTTGCAGGGGGTTGACCTGGTGGCTGCAAGGCCCCATTCGCTTACCTGGGATTGACCTGGAGGCTGCAAGGCCCATTCGCTTTCCTGGGGTTGACCTGGACTTCCAAAGTCCCCCTAGGCATGCCTGGGTTGTTCTGGTGCTCGGACTTGCTGCTGCCCTGGGCTTTACTCCCAAAAAGCCACTGGGAGTGCGCACGCAGGACAAGCACAACAGCCAGGGGCTTAAGCCTAAATCAAGTGCCCCCGCCACCTGGGCTTAAGCCTCCAAGGAGTGCCCCCCTCACCGGGGTCAGGCCCCATTCGCTTGCCTGGGGTTTACCTGGGCTCCAAAATCCCCCTAGGCATGCCTGGGGTGTTCTGGTGCCCGGACTTGCTCCCGCCCTGGGCTTGACTCCCAAAAAACCACCGGGAGTGCGGACGCAAGATCCGCAAAACCACCAGGGGCTTAAGCCCCCATCAAGTGCCCCCCCACCCAAGCTTAAGCTTCCAAGGAGTGCCCCCGCCACACCTGGGCCAGGCCCCATTCACTTGCCTGGGGTTGACCTGGTGGCTGCAGGGCCGCATAGGCTTGCAGGGGGTCGACCTGGTGAATGCAAGGCCCCATTCGCTTGCCTGGGGTTGACCTGGTGGCTGCAAGGCCCCATTCGCTTGCCTGGGGTTGACCTGGGCTCCAACATCCCCCTAGGCAAGCCTCGCGTTGTCCTGGTGCCCGGACTTGGTTCCGCCCTGGGCTTCACTCCCAAAAAACCACCAGGATTGCGGACGCAGGACCCGCACAACCACCAGGGCCTTAAGCCTCCAAGGAGTGCCCCCTCCACCCGGACTTAAGCCTCCAAGGAGTGCCCCCTCCACCCGGGCTTAAGCCTCCAAGGAGTGCCCCCTCAACCCGGGCTTAAGCCTCCAAGGAGTGCCCCCCACACCTGGGCCAGGCCCTAGTCTCTTGCCTGGGGTTGACCTGGGGCCTGCAGGGCCCCATAGGCTTGCAGGGGGTTGACCTGGTTGCCCTAGGGCTTAAGCCTAAATCAAGTGCCCCCCCCACCCGGGCTTAAGCCTCCAAGGAGTGCCCCAGCCACCTGGGCCACACCCAGTTCTATTGCCTGGGGTTGACCTGGGGCCTGCAGGGCCCCATTTGCTTCCCTGGGTTTGCCTTGGTGCCTGCTAGGCCCCATTCGCTTGCCTGGGGTTGACCTGGTGGCTGCAAGGCCCCATTCGCTTGTCTGGGGTTGACCTGGGCTCCAAAAGTCCCCATAGGCATGCCTGGGGTTGTCCTGGTGCCCGGACTCGCTACCCGCCCTGGGCTTCACTCCCAAAAAACCACCGGGACTGCGGACGCAGGACCCGCACAACTGCCAGGGGCTTAAGCCTCCATCAAGTGCCCCCCGCACCCAGGCTCAAGCCTCCAACAAGTGCCCCCCGCACCTGTGCCAGGCCCCTTTCGCTTGCCTAGGGTTCACCTGGTGGCTACAAGGCTCCATTCGCTTACCTGGGGTTGACCTGGTTTCTGCAAGGCCCCATTCGCTTTCCTGGGGTTGACCTGGGTTCCAAAAGTCCCCCTAGGAATGCCTGGGGTTGTTCTGGTGCCCGGACTTGGTTCCCCCCTGGGCTTCACTCCCACAAAACCACCGGGAGTGCGGACGCAAGACATTCAAAACCACCAGGGGCTTAAGCCCCCATCAAGTGCCCCCCCACCCAAGCTTAAGCCTCCAAGGAGTGCCCCCCCCACACCTGGGCCAGGCCCCATTCACTTGCCTGAGGTTGACCTGGTGGCTGCAGGGCCGCATAGGCTTGCAGGGGGTCGACCTGGTGGATGCAAGGCCCCGCTCGCTTACCTGGGTTTGCCTTCGTGCTTCCTAGGCCCCATTCGCTTGCCTGGGGTTGACCTGGTGGCTGCAAGGCCCCATTCGCTTGCCTGGGGTTGACCTGGGCTCCAAAATCCCCCTAGGCATGCCTGGGTTGTTCTGGTGCCCGGACTTTCTCCGGCCCTGCGCTTGACTCCCAAAAAACCACCGGGAGGGAGGACGCAGGACCCGCACAACCGCCAGGGGCTTAAGGCTCCATCAAGTGCCCCCCGCACCCAGGCACAAGCCTCCAAGTGCCCCCCTCACCTGGGCCAGGCCCCATTCATTTGCCTAGGGTTCACCTGGTGGCTACAAGGCCCCATTCGCTTACCTGGGGTTGACCTGGTGTCTGCAAGGCCCCATTCGCTTGCCTGGGGTTGACCTGGGCTCCAAAAGTCCCCCTTGGAATGCCTGGGGTTGTTCTGGTGCCCGGACTTGGTTCCGCCCTGGGCTTCACTCCCACAAAACCACCGGGAGTGCGGACGCAAGACCCGCAGAACCACCAGGGGCTTAAGCCCCCATCAAGTGCCCCCCCAACCAAGCTTAAGCCTCCAAGGAGTGCCCCCCCACACCTGGGCCAGGCCCCACTCACTTACCTGGGGTTGACCTGCTGTCTGCAAGGCCCCATTCGCTTGCCTGGGGTTGACCTGGGCTCCAAAAGTCCCCCTAAGAATGCCTGGGGTTGTTCTGGTGCCCGGACTTGGTTCCGCCCTGGGCTTCACTCCCACAAAACCACTGGGAGTGCGGACGCAAGACCCGCAAAACCACCAGGGGCTTAAGCCCCCATCAAGTGCCCCCCCACTCAAGCTTAAGCCTCCAAGGAGTGCCCCCCCCACACCTGGGCCAGGCCCCATTCACTTGCCTGGGGTTGACCTGGTGGCTGCAAGGCCCCATTCACTTGCCTGGGGTTGACCTGGGCTCCAAAAGTCCCCCTAGGCATGCCTGGGCTTGACCTGGTCCCCGGATATGCTGCCGCTCTGAGCTTCACTCCCAAATAACCACCGGAAGTGCGGATGCAGGACCCGCACAACCGCCACGGCCTTAAGCCTCCATCAAGTCCTCCCCCACCTTGGTTTAAGCCTCCAAGGAGTGTCCCCTGCACCTGGGCCAGGCCCCTTTCTCTTGCCTGGTGTTGACCTGGGGCCTGCAGGGCCCCATAGGCTTGCAGGGGGTTGACCTGTTGTGTGCAAGGCCCCATTCGCTTACCTGGGATTGACCTGGAGGCTGCAAGGCCCATTCACTTGCCTGGGGTTGACCTGGACTTCCAAAGTCCCCCTAGGCATGCCTGGGTTGTTCTGGTGCCCGGACTTGCTGCTGCCCTGGGCTTCACTCCCAAAAAGCCACTGGGAGTGCGCACGCAGGACAAGCACAACAGCCAGGGGCTTAAGCCTAAATCAAGTGCCCCCGCCACCTGGGCTTAAGCCTCCAAGGAGTGCCCCCCTCACCGGGGTCAGGCCCCATTCGCTTGCCTGGGGTTTACCTGGGCTCCAAAAGTCCCCCTAGGCATGCCTGGGTTGTTCTGGTGCCGGACTTGCTCCCGCCCTGGGCTTGACTCCCAAAAAACCACCGGGAGTGCGGACGCAGGACCCGCACAACCGCCAGGGGCTTAAGCCTCCATCAAGTGCCCCCCGCACCCAGGCACAAGCCTCCAAGTGCCCCCCCCACCTGGCCCAGGCCCCATTCGTTTGCCTAGGGTTCTCCTGGTGGCTACAAGGCCCCATTCGCTTACCTGGGGTTGACCTGGTCTCTGCAAGGCCCCATTCGCTTGCCTGGGGTTGACCTGGGCTCCAAAAGTCCCCCTAGGAATGCCTGGGGTTGTTCTGGTGCCCGGACTTGGTTCCGCCCTGGGCTTCACTCCCACAAAACCACTGGGAGTGCGGACGCAAGACCCGCAAAACCACCAGGGGCTTAAGCCTCCATCAAGTGCCTTCCCACCCAAGCTTAAGCCTCCAAGGAGTGCCCCCCCCACACCTGGGCCAGGCCCCATTCACTTGCCTGGGGTTGACCTGGTGGCTGCAGGGCCGCATAGGCTTGCAGGGGGTCGACCTGGTGGATGCAAGGCCCCGCTCGCTTACCTGGGTTTGCCTTGGTGCCTGCTAGGCCCCATTCGCTTGCCTGGGGTTGACCTGGTGGCTGCAAGGCCCCATTCGCTTGCCTGGGGTTGACCTGGGCTCCAAAATCCCCCTAGGCATGCCTGGCGTTGTCCTGGTGCCCGGACTTGGTTCCGCCCTGGGCTTCAATCCCAAAAAACCACCGGGAGTGCGGACGCAGGACCCGCACAGCCACCAGGGCCTTAAGCCTCCAAGGAGTGCCCCCTCCACCCAGGCTTAAGCCTCCAAGGAGTGCCCCCTCCACCCGGGCTTAAGCCTCCAAGGAGTGCCCCCCGCACCTGGGCCAGGCCCCATTCGCTTGCCTAGGGTTCACCTGGTGGCTACAAGGCCCCATTCGCTTATCTGGGGTTGACCTGGTGGCTGCAGGGCCGCATAGGCTTGCAGGGGGTCGACCTGGTGCATGCAAGGCCCCGCTCGCTTACCTGGGTTTGCCTTGGTGCCTGCTAGGCCCCATTCGCTTGCCTGGGGTTGACCTGGTGGCTGCAAGGCCCCATTCGCTTGCCTCGTGTTGGCCTGGGCTCCAACATCCCCCTTGGCATGCCTCGCGTTGTCCTGGTGCCCGGACTTGGTTCCGCCCTGGGCTTCACTCCCAAAAAACCACCGGGAGTGCGGACGCGGGACCCGCACAACCACCAGGGCCTTAATCCTCCAAGCAGTTCCCCCTCCACCTGGGCTTAAGCCTCCAAGGAGTGCCCCCCACACCTGGGCCAGGCCCTAGTCTCTTGCCTGGGGTTGACCTGGGGCCTGCAGGCCCCCATAGGCTTGCAGGGGGTTGATCTGGTTGCCCTAGGGCTTAAGCCTAAATCAAGTGCCCCCCCCACCCGGGCTTAAGCCTCCAAGGAGTGCCCCAGCCACCTGGGCCACACCCAGTTCTATTGCCTGGGGTTGACCTGGGGCCTGCAGGGCCACATTTGCTTCCCTGGGTTTGCCTTGGTGCCTGCTAGGCCCCATTCGCTTGCCTGGGGTTGACCTGGTGGCTACAAGGCCCCATTCGCTTGCCTGGGGTTGACCTGGGCTCCAAAAGTCCCCCTAGGCATGCCTGGGGTTGTCCTGGTGCCCGGACTCGCTACCGCCCTGGGCTTCACTCCCAAAAAACCACCGGGAGTGCGGACGCAGGACCCGCGCAACTGCCAGGGGCTTAAGCCTCCATCAAGTGCCCCCCGCACCCAGGCTCAAGCCTCCAACAAGTGCCCCCCGCACCTGGGCCAGGCCCCTTTCGCTTGCCTAGGGTTCACCTGGTGGCTACAAGGCCCCATTCGCTTACCTGGGGTTGACCTGGTGTCTGCAAGGCCCCATTCGCTTTCCTGGGGTTGACCGGGTCTCCAAAAGTCCCCCTAGGCATGCCTGGGCTTGAACTGGTCCCCGGATATGCTGCCGCTCTGAGCTTCACTCCCAAAAAACCACCGGAAGTGCGGATGCAGGACCCGCACAACCGCCACGGGCTTAAGCCTCCATCAAGTCCTCCCCCACCTGGGTTTAAGCCTCCAAGGAGTGTCCCCTGCACCTGGGCCAGGCCCCATTCTCTTGCCTGGTGTTGACCTGGGGCCTGCAGGGCCCCATAGGCTTGCAGGGGGTTGACCTGTTGTGTGCAAGGCCCCATTCGCTTACCTGGGATTGACCTGGAGGCTGCAAGGCCATTCGCTTGCCTGGGGTTGACCTGGACTTCCAAAGTCCCCCTAGGCATGCCTGGCTTGTTCTGGTGCCCGGACTTGCTCCCGCCCTGGGCTAGACTCCCAAAAAACCACCGGGAGTGCGGACGCAGGACCCGCACAACCGCCAGGGGCTTAAGCCTCCATCAAGTGCCCCCCGCACCCAGGTACAAGCCTCCAAGTGCCAACCCCACCTGGGCCAGGCCCCATTCATTTGCCTAGGGTTCACCTGGTGGCTACAAGGCCCCATTCGCTTACCTGGGGTTGACCTGGTGTCTGCAAGGCCCCATTCGCTTGCCTGGGTTTGCCTTGGTGCCTGCTAGGCCCCATTCGCTTGCCTGGGGTTGACCTGGTGGCTGCAAGGCCCCATTCGCTTGCCTGGGGTTGACCTGGGCTCCAACAGTCCCCCTTGGCATGCCTCGCGTTGTTCTGGTGCCCGGACTTGCTCCCGCCCTGGGCTTGACTCCCAACAATCCACCGGGAGGGCGGACTCAGGACCCGCACAACCGCCAGGGGCTTAAGCCTCCATCAAGTGCCCCCCGCACCCAGGCACAAGCCTCCAAGTGCCCCCCCCACCTGGGCCAGGCCCCATTCATTTGCCTAGGGTTCACCTGGTGGCTAAAAGACCCCATTCGCTTACCTGGGGTTGACCTGGTGTCTGCAAGGCCCCATTCGCTTGCCTGGGGTTGACCTGGGCTCCAAAAGTCCCCCCTAAGAATGCCTGGGGTTGTTCTGGTGCCCGGACTTGGTTCCGCCCTGGGCTTCACTCCGAAAAAACCACCGGGAGTGTGGACGCGGGACACGCACAACCACCAGGGCCTTAAGCCTCCAAGCAGTTCCCCCTCCACCTGGGCTTAAGCCTCCAAGGAGTGCCCCCCACACCTGGGCCAGGCCCTAGTCTCTTGCCTGGGGTTGACCTGGTGCCTGCAGGGCCGCATAGGCTTCCAGGGGGTCGACCTGGTGGATGCAAGGCCCCGCTCGCTTACCTGGGTTTGCCTTGGTGCCTGCTAGGCCCCTTTCGCTTGCCTGGGGTTGACCTGGTGGCTGCAAGGCCCCATTCGCTTGCCTGGGGTTGACCTGGGCTCCAAAATCCCCCTAGGCATGCCTGGGGTTGTTCTGCTGCCCGGACTTGCTCCCGCCCTGGGCTTGACTCCCAAAAAACCACCGGGAGGGCGGACTCAAGACCCGCACAACCGCCAGGGGCTTAAGCCTCCATCAAGTGCCCCCCGCACCCAGGCACAAGCCTCCAAGTGCCCCCCCCCCACCTGGGCCAGGCCCCATTCATTTGCCTAGGGTTCACCTGGTGGCTACAAGACCCCATTCGCTTACCTGGGGTTGACCTGGTGTCCTGCAAGGCCCAATTCACTTGCCTGGGGTTGACCTGGTGTCTGCAAGGCCCCATTCGCTTGCCTGGGGTTGACCTGGGCTCCAAAATCCCCCTAGGCATGCCTGGCGTTGTCCTGGTGCCCGGACTTGGTTCCGCCCTGGGCTTCACTCCCAAAAAACCACCGGGAGTGCGGACGCAGGACCCGCACAGCCACCAGGGCCTTAAGCCTCCAAGGAGTGCCCCCTCCACCCGGGCTTAAGCCTCCAAGGAGTGCCCCCTCCACCCGGGCTTAAGCCTCCAAGGAGTGCCCCCCCACACCTGGACCAGGCCCTAGTCTCTTGCCTGGGGTTGACCTGGGGCCTGCAGGGCCCCATAGGCTTGCAGGGGGTTGACCTGTTGTGTGCAAGGCCCCATTCGCTTACCTGGGATTGACCTGGAGGCTGCAAGGCCCCATTCGCTTGCCTGGGGTTGACCTGGGCTCCAAAAGCCCCCCTAGGCATTCC
>NW_028324729.1:0-58093 GCF_052110815.1 Crocodylus siamensis
ATTCACGGTCTAAACTAATGGAAAGAGGTGACTGGGGGGGAAACTTTTACTGTGAGTGCCATTAAAGAGGAATCAGTGCAGGGAACAGCTTCTTATAAAGGCTGTAATTCAGGACCTATGCCATCCTGTACTAAATATTCTTTACCCTCCCGTCTGTCAATGCTGGTATTCCTCTCTGTAGGTCAAGACAAGTCTAGGCACCAGTTTGCTTTCCCCTTCAGCAGATGCAGTCCATGTAGTGATTCTAGTCTCATCTTTGGTCCTAGCAGAAAAGCTGACCTGCAAAAAAGAGATTATTTTTCCATCTCTATTTCTGCTTTGAGAATATTTTCAATGGGAATCCACTGTCTAGGTCTGTTCTGCAGTCTTGATTTAGAAGGGTTGTGAACTTCATCATCTCCTTCAGTAATAAATGAGAGGAATTGGAATTGTGGTTTGTGGGCATAATTTTTACCTATTTGACATTAATGAAATCCGGTAAGAAGACATTCAGTAGCAACAATAACCACTGATGTTTGACGTTCTCAAACTGAATGCGGGGGTTTTTTTTTTTTTACAGTTTTATGTTTTGCCACAAAATGTGGACTTTACCATACCAAAACATCCAAGAAAGTCCTGTTATTCTGCTGAGCTGTTTGTTGTCAAAAGAGGGGGCAATTGTAACCCTAGAGACAGCGCTCCCAGGAAGTGCCAATTGTTGCACAAGGTGCCTTGTGCACCTGTTCCCTCTCTAGCTTGTGGTTGGCATCTCGGCCAATTCAAAAGCTGCTCTGTGGTGTTATGTTTTCCCAGCACATTTGCACTGGTCCAGACAGATGGTGAATAGCACGGGGAACACTCTTCTAAGGCACTGCAGCAAATACACATCACACCATGCACCGGCCTCCCACCCAGGAGACTGCAAACACCTCCTCATCTCCTCAGCCACAGCAGCCTTGCCCTGGGCTCCCCGGCACTGTGGGTGTGAGCGGTGTTTGTGGGGGAGGAGGCGGCTGTCACTGAGGTTCTGCAATGTCCTGACATGGGAATTATATCTCTGGGTGCACATTCACCCCAGCCCCGTGGAGGGGCTCTGCTTGCCTCAGGGATGTGCTAGTGCCCAGCCTGACACCTCGGGGCCACAAGTTGATGTCCAACCCAGCCCAGCGCAGCAGGGGCTGACAGCAGGTCTCAGCCCAGCTAACACAGGCTGGGCTCACTGGACATGACATGTGCATTGTGGGGTCTCAATCCTGGCTCTCCTACCACAAGGGCATTCCCTGGCACTGCACTGAATGGCCATGTCTGCCCGTGTGACACTAGTCACACTGCCAATATGACCTGCAGAACAAATACCCACGTAAGCAACAGGGGCCCAGGTAGTACTGAGATTAGGGGGCCAGTGTATGCATCTTCAGGAGGCCTCAAATGCCTCTACACAAATGGTTGTAGTAGGGGGACAAGCAGGTGGAACTTACCCTCCTGCTAGCTGACGCCAACCCAGACATAGCGGGGCTCACCAAAACGTGGTGGGACCCAACACACAACTGGGCGGTGAATATCAAGTGCTATAAGCTATACAGGAGGGATAGGACAGAGAGGAAGGGTGGGGGTGTGGCGCTCTATGTCAAGGAGAAATACACATCCTCAACGAGTAGCACAGGGTCAGAGGAGGGGCACGCTGAAGTGCTCTGGGTTAGAATACAAGGCAGTCGAGGGGAAAGGGACTTAACGGTGGGGGTCTATTACAGACCTCCCAACCAAGGGGAAGAGCTCAACCAGGAATTCTTAAGTCAGCTCATGGAGGTAGTGAGGTCAAAGGACATGATCATCATGTCTGGAAAGTTCAGGTCACCCATCTGCTGGGAAGAGCAGACATCCAGGTCTGACCGCTCATGTAGGTTCCTAGGTGAGGTACAGGACCTCCATCTAACCCAGGAGGTGCACAGCCCCACCAGGGGAGACGCCTTGTTGGATCAGTTCTTGGCCACGGGCGATGACCTGGTGAGGGGTCTGCGGGTGCTGGACTACCTGGGTGACAGCGATCATTGCCTGCTGGAATTCACCATCCAGCGCAAGGTGGCAAAGGCCTGCAGCAAGGGAGCAGCCCTGGGCTTCAGGTGGATGGATTTCAAAGAGGTAAGGAGAATAGTCGGGGAGGCACTGAGGTCCTGGAGGGGAGAGGAGTCGGGTGTCCAAGAAGAGTGGTCGCTCTTTAAGGAGACGATCCTCCAAGCCCAAAGGGAGGTAATCCCAACACAGATCAAAGGGAGCAAGAGGGTGCAAACTCTCCCATGGCTCACCAAAAGCATATGGGAACATCTCCTAGCTAAAATGAGGTGTACACCCAATGGAAGGGAAGGGCCATCACCAGGGAGGACTATACCGCAGTTGCTCGGGGGTACAGGGCGGCGGTCAGGAAGGCCAAGGCAGAGATGGAACTGGGACTAGCGACCCGGATCAAGGACAACAAGAAGTCCTTTTTTAAATACATAGCAGGTAAAAAGAAGGTACCAGGTAACATGGGGCATCTGCAGGACACGCTAGGAAATCTGGTCATCACACCAGAGAGCAAAGCTAATGTATTTAACAATTTCTTTGCCTCCATTTTTCTGAGCAGGGACCGGGTCACCCCCTCACCAAGCCCCCATAGGACCCAGGGGAAGTGCACCCGGGACTAGGGTCAGTGAGGACCTAGTCAGGGAACTTCTGGAGGGACTGGACGTATTTAAAATCAGCAGGTCCTGATGATGTCCACCCCAGAGTGCTGAGGGAATTAGCAGAGGTCATTGCAGGACCTCTGGCACGGCTTTATGAGCACTCGTGATGGTCTGGCGTGGTGCCAGAGGACTGGAAAAGGGCCAATGTGGTTCCCATTTTCAAAAAGGGGAGGAAGGAGGACCCAGGAAACTATAGGCCAGTCAGCCTTACCTCGATCCTGGGGAAACTTTTTGAGAGAATTATCCTGGCGCATGTCCACGAGGGGCCAGCAGGGGAGATTATGCTTAGGGGCAACCAACACGGGTTGATTAGAGGCAGGTCCTGTCAGACCAACCTGGTGACCTTCTGTGATCAGGTCACAAAATCCTTAGATGCAGGTGTCACAGTGGACATAGTTTTTCTGGACTTTAGGAAGGCCTTCAACACTGTCTCTCGCCCCATTCTCATTAAAAAACTAGGAGACTGTGGTGTCAACACCTACACAGTCAAATGGGTCACTGGTTGGCTGGAGAGCCACACCCAGAGGGTGGTGGTGCACAGGTCTTATTCGACCTGGAGGGACGTGGCCAGTGGGGTCCCCGAGGGCTCGGTCCTCGGGCCCGCACCGTTCAACATCTTCATCAGCGACTTGGATGAGGGGGTAAAAAGCACCCTGTTCAAATTTGCAGATAACACTAAGATGTGGGGGGGAAGTGGGCATGCTAGAAGGGAGGAATAGGCTACAATCAGACTTAGACAGGTTACAAGGGTGGGTGGATGAGAACAGGACAGGTTTCAACACTGACAAGTGCAAGGTGCTGCATCTGGGGAGGAAGAACCAGCAGCATACCTATAGGCTGGGGATCTCCCTTCTCGTCAGTGCAGGGGCAGAAAAGGATCTTGGAGTCACTATTGATGCCAAGATGAACATGGGCCGGGGGTGTGGGGATGCAGTCAGGAAGGCCAACAGTACCTTGTCATGCATCCACAGATGCATCTCGAGCAGGTCCAAGGAGGTGATCCTCCCCCTCTATGCGGCACTGGTCAGGCCGCAGCTGGAGTACTGCGTCCAGTTCTGGGCGCCGCACTTCAGGAGGGATGTGGACAACATGGAGAGGGTCCAGAGGAGGCCACTCCCATGATCAGGGGGCAGCAGGGCAGGCCCTATGAGGAGAGGCGACGGGACCTGAACCTGTTCAGCCTCCACAAGAGAAGGCTGAGGGGGATCTGGTGGCCATTTACAAACTAGTCAGGGGGGACCAGCAGGCATTGGGGGAGTCTGTGTTTCCCCCGAGCACTACAAAGAGTGACAAGAAATAACGGTCACAAGCTGGCAGAGGGTAGATTCAGACTAGACATCAGGAGGCGCTACTTCACGGTCAGGGCGGCTAGGGTCTGGAACCAACTTCCAAGAGAAGTGGTGCTGGTTCCTACCCTGGGGGTCTTTAAGAGGAGGCTAGATGATTACCTTGCCGGGGTCATTTGACCCCAGTACTCTTTCCTGCCATGGCAGGGGGTCAGACTTGATGACCAGCTCAGGTACCTTCTGACCCTACCAACTATGAATTATGAAGTGGTGACAAAGCATCCAAATCTCTTATAAAATGCTGTGCTGAGGGGATGTGGAAGGGGATGATGTAAAAATCTCGGTTCGTTTCTTTGGAGGCTCATGAATATTAATGATCCTTCAGGCATACATTGTTGGTGATACAAAAGGTATATATTTGCAAATAGGGTCAGAGAGAGAAGACAAAAGACCAAACTCTCTCTGCCCGCGGGGAACATTCCTCAGCAGGCTTTTATCCCCTCTCTCCTGAGCACGTGTACAGAAGCAGGAACTCTTATAACTCATTTCCGGTTCATACAAACATATATGAAATGACGTCACGTCATACATCGCATGTGTATTATAATTAACTACTTAAGTATGCGGGGCGGATAGGCTTATATGTATTAGCTGATTGCGCTTGCTCAGAAAGTACTTTAGGTTACAAAAAGTTCAAATTCAAGGACAAGATAGTAATTATTCTTATCTAGCTAAGAAATGTGGGAGCCATGAAAGAAAGTGTGATTTAGTGTAACAAAGAGATAGTAAATTTGCAGAACAAAGAGAGAGTGATACCTTAGTACAAAGAGCCCTTAGTAGCTTTTTTTTTTTTTTTTCTTCAATCTCCAACCCCCCTTCTTCTACCAAGGAGACAGGGAGAGCTAGCAGCTGTGCTGTTCTAACAACACTATTGATAATGCATTTTTAATAATATTTCTAACAATATCCCCCCTCAAGATGCTTTCTGCTCTTTACTTCATTTGGGCATATCAAGATAATTACGAGGAATTTTTCTGAGGACCATGACTTTTGCTACAGTCTGTGCTTTCAAAGGGACTGCTGCGACCTGCATTCCTTCTACTGTGGTGGTTATCAATCTAGTGAGACAAGGAATAAGGCAAGGGATAAAAATCAAACCAGTCAGAGAACACAAAAGCACAAATCCTACTTTTTTCCACCAGGGTCCTCCAAATAATTGAAACCACCAGTCCTTATTCCATGTGGTTTCCCACGTTTGTATAGGTACATGGGCTATTTTCCTAATCTCTTTGGCAGTCTCTAAATCCGCTTTTCCGTTGTCGTCTATTTGGAGGCAACAATTAGAAAGGTTGAGCTTTCCGCAGACTCTGCCATCCTCTGCAAGTAAATAGTCTAAGGCCATCCGATTTTGGTATATGGCTGCTCTCATCTGAGAACTCTGTCGGGCCAATAACTCGAGAGCAGTGGCAGTCTGGTTAGTAATTATTTCCAAGACTGCCTGCAACCTGATGATTCTATTTAGCATATATATTGGTGTCCGGTACCCCCAACTCCCATCATTAGCCCATGTAGCTGGTCCATAATACTCAATAATCCTCTGAGGAGGCCACTCATCTTCCTTCCACTTTTGGGAGCCACCCTGTGTCAAACTTGCATCAGTACTTCTCTTGGCCCTTTTCCAATCATCATACAAAGAGACTCCCAGCTTATTTCCAACCTCAGACGGTAACAAAAAGAAAGCTGGTACAATTACTCCCATATAGCAAGTTCCTGTCCACCCTTGTGGTAGTATTGTATAGGCCCGTCGTCCGCAAATCCAATAGTATCCTCTTAAGGCCCTATTTTCTCTATTAGTGGCATTTGGAGGGGCCCAACCATAGGGCATCTCAGGAAACCCCAAGCCTCCTTCTGGACCCAAAGGACCAGCGACTGCATGGCCTCCTTTCATGGAACATTCCCATAGCCCATCCTGGTTCTTGTCTGTACAATCTGTCCGATCATCACTTCGATTTGTGGCACTCCAATACTTATTAAACCACACAATTGTTCCATTAGGATGCTGCCACACTAGCCGATTATACCCTGGGCTATTAGGATAATGAAGCCATTCTAATTTTGTAAGGTTCATCCACCTTACTTTTAAAGTCCATATGCAACGGCTGTGTCCCAACCTTTTTCCTGTACCATTATTACTGATGCAATACTCTCCCAATGCCACTTGGGAAAGTTCCCAACTGTGGTTCTCATCCCATTTTTGACTAGTACTCTTAACATCTGCCTTACTACTTACTAGCCACTTCGGGGCCAAAGGAAAAGCCCTCCAAGGCCACTGGCCTCCGGCCTCCTGGAGCCCCCCACAGGCCCAGCAGTTGGTAAGATTAAAAGTACCTGCAATTCTTTCCATCATGTCAACATACAAATTTGTCCCTGGGGAAACAATTGGGGAAAGCGGGGGCATAGGCCAGCGGCTAAGGCTACGCAATCCTGCTTCTTTCATTATGCAGATAACAACAAGGCACATTAAGATTCCCACCATATTTTCCCTTTTACTTTCTTGACTAATTTTCTGAGCTCTGATTAAGCCGTCTCAGGCGCACTTGGAGATCACCAGTAGGTTCACAGCTCCACTTGCTGGCTTCTTGTTCCGAAGACGACTCAGCTTCCGGAGTGAGTTCGTCTTGGGAGTTGTTGTCCTCTGATGCTTGTGGATGTCATTTCACACGGGTATGGTGTATCCAACAGTCATGGCCAGCAATCTTTACAGCGGTGTGGGTTGTTAGAAGTACCTGGAAAGGGCCACTCCACCTCTCAGTCAAAGGTTCCTTTTTCCACCGCTGCACCAAGACCCAGTCTCCCGGGGAGAAGTCATGTACCGGTGCGTCTAAAGGCAGGCGCTGAAAGGAGGCTGGATACCTGTGAAGAGAAGACAAGACAGACTGCAAAGCAATAACGTACATATGAAGTTCACTATTACCTAATTCAAAAGTTACATTTTCTCGCATCCCAGGAGGTAAGACTCGAGGGGGCTTGCCAAACATAATTTCATATGGGGTCAATTTAAGGCCCCGTCGGGGACTGTTTCGAATGCTAGTAAGAGCGAGCGGCAGTGCTTGAGGCCACTTAAGGTGTGCTTCAATACAGATTTTGGTGAGCAGAGTCTTTAAAGTCCTATTCATGCGTTCCACTTGTCCTGAACTCTGTGGTCTCCATGGTGTGTGTAATTTCCAAGTAACCTTGAGAGTTTGCGTGACTTCTTGAACCACCTTTCCCACGAAGTGTTGTCCTTGATCCGACTCAATGGACTCAGGCAGGGAATACCGGGGAATGATCTCCTGCAACAAATACTTCACTACTGTAGCCGCAGTGGCAGTCCTGGTGGGCCAGGCCTCGACCCAACCAGAGAGCTGGTCTACCATGACAAGTAAAAACCCGTGATGTCCGGACTGTGGGAGCTCAGCAAAATCAATCTGCCATGCCTGTCCAGGGTACGCTGCCCAGGGTCTACCTCCCATTGGCACAGGGGGTTTCCTTCGAGGGTTTACTTTCTGGCATGTGATGCACTTGGTAGCAATGCGCTGAGCTTCTACATATAGCCCTGGGGCTACTGCTTGGCAGATCATTAGATCACCCATGGCCAAACCTCCCATATGGGTTCTTGCATGGAGCTGTTGCAGCACCTCCTGAAGCAATGGCCTGGGTATCATGACTTTCCCTCCTGGTACTATCCACCACCCCGGGAGTTCTTTTCTGCACAAGCTTTCTGTGCAAATTTATCTTCTTCAGGGGAATACTGTGGGACTAAATCCTGGACGTCTGGCCATATGGCATGGGACATGGCCTGCTTGGATACCCCTTCCGCTTCTCCCCCAATAAATGCAGCTTCCTTTGCTGCTGCATCAGCCTTTGCATTTCCAAGCTTATGCTTTTCCTCAGCAGCCTTCCCATGGGCCCGCACATGAATGACTGCTACCTCCTTAGGCTGGTGGAGTGCCTCTAATAGCTTGATAATCTGGGGGCCATTAGCAATCTTATTCCCAGAGGCCGTAATGAAACCCCTTTCTTTCCACAATAGTCCATGCGCATGGACTGTAGAAAAAGCATAGCGAGAGTCAGTGTATATATTAACCCGCTGGTCTGTCCCCAGCTGTAATGCTCGGGTGAGCACAGTGAGTTCCGCGGCTTGTGCCGACCATGAGCTCAGCAATGACTCCCTCCATACTACCTTATCCAAGGTTACCACTGCACATCCTGTTCGTCTTTTTCCATCGATGACAGAGCTGGAGCCGTCTACGAAGTATTCAACATCTGGGTCCTCAATTGGGTCCTCAGCAAGATCAGGTCGCACCTGCGTAGTTTGATTCAGGACCTCAAGGCAGTCATGCGTCGGTTTCCCTGACTCCGGCAGCAAGGTTGCAGGGTTTAAGGCTGTAGTATGTTTGAAAGTAAGTCCTGGATTAGAGAGCAAAAATATCTCATACCGTGATTGTCTGGAGGGGTTAAGAAATTTCCCTCCCTCAGTCCCTAGGATCTGGGGAACTCCATGAGGAGTGAGTATTTCCATATCCGCACCCATGACTATCTTCTGGGCTTCTTCAACAACCACTGCTGTGGCTGCCACAGCCCGAAGACAGGCTGGTCACCCGAGTGCAACTGGATCTAGAACCTTTGAGTAATATCCCACGGGTCTCCAGGTCGGGCCCGATGGCTGTGTCAGCACCCCTGATGCAACCCCTCGATTCTCATGAACATACAGTCGATATGGCTTTTTACTATTTGGGATGGCCAGGGCAGGGGGCTGGGTTAATGCTGCCTTCAGCAGATCAAAGGCATGCTGCATTTCTTTATTCCATTTCCATTTAGTGAGACTCTCCTTAGTCAGTGAGTCATACAGTGGTCTAGCCTTCCCCATAATCTGGTATCCATAGTCGACAGAACCCAGTTAGCCCTAGGAATGCCCGCAGCTCCTTGGGTGACTTAGGTGGGGTTAGACCTTGGATTGCCTGTATGCGATCTGCACTCAGGGCTCTGACTCCTTTTGAGAGCTTATATCCCAAAAATGTGACTTCAGGCTGACATATCTGGGCTTTCTCTCTAGAGACTTTATATCCTTTTTCCCCCAGAGTGTTTAGGAGTGACCTGGTGGCTTCCTCGCAGAGCTGCAAGTCTGGGCTTGCAACTAGCAGGTCATCCACATACTGGAGGAGAGTCACTGCGGGGTGTGATCCCTTCCACTCCTCCAAGTCCTTCTGAAGGGCAAGTCCGAAAATATGGGGGGCTGCTACGAATCCTTGTGGGAGAACTGTCCACATGAGTTGGGCTTTATGGAAGGTGTCTGGATCCTCCCATTCAAAAGCAAACAATTTTTGACTCTCTCGGTGAAGGGGAATAGAGAAGAAAGCATCTTTCAAATCTAGCACTGAAAATATTTCAGCTTCCCCCGGTACTTGTGTCAAAATCGTGTGAGGGTTCGGGACTACAGGATGGTCTGAAAGGACCTTCTTATTTACTGCCCGTAGGTCTTGGACCAGTCTGTATGAGACCCCATCTGCCTTCGGCACTCCAAGAATGGGGGTGTTATAGGGTGAGGACCCTTCCACTAGCCATCCGTACCTCTTGTATTTCTGTATTAACGGCTTGAGTCCAGCTCTGGCCGCTCGGCTGAGTGGGTACTGCTTTACCCAAACGGGCCCCTCCCCATCCTTGAGTACAATCCTTACCGGGGAGACGAACTTAGCTCGCGCAGGGGTTCCATCAGCCCATACCAAGGGGTCTACTCCAATCATGTAATCTTCTGGACTTACTGCAGGGCGTCGGTCCTCCAGGAGAGCCATCTGATAGTTCGAACTCTGCTTGACAGGTAGCTGGACCACCATCTGATCATCTCTGAAAAAGATCTCAGCTTGCAATTTTGTGAGTAAGTCCTGCCCAAGGAGTGCAACCGGGCAACTTGGAGAATACACAAAGGAGTGCTCGAGCAAATGGTCCCCCACTTTGGTGAGGAGTGGTTTACAAACAGGGAGTTGGGTCTGTGTTCCCTCAATCCCTTCCACAAGTACATGCTGCTTACTAGTTCCTGCACAGGGGTTTTTTTCTGGAATCATTGAAAATGTAGCCCCAGTATCCACCAAGGCTTCAACGTTTTTGCCACCAACCCTAATGGTTACCATGGGATCTTCTCGGGCTCCAACCGGAAGGGTAGTGGTCTTAGATCCCTGTCCCCTTCATTCTGAATCCTCACCCTTGTCTTCTGCCCTCATAAGGTGACCTCTCGGTTCCCTCTCTCTCTTCTCCTTCAACTTTGGGCATTCCCTCTTCCAGTGTCCTTTCTCTTTGCAATAAGCACAAACGTCTGCTCCCACTCTTTCTCCTTTCCCCTTCTGTATCCCAGTCTTTCCAGAGTTCCCTCCAGTTATAGCAGCTGCTAGTGCTGCCATCTGTCGCTGAGCCTTTTTATCCTCCTTGCGCTCCTGCACTTGCTCACGATTCCCATACACCTTATATGCAATTTCCACCAGCTCTGAAATCGGTTTCCCAGCACCTCCCTCAGTTTTCTGTAACTTCTTACGGATATCAGCAGCAGATTGACCAATAAACATAAGATTTACCATGCGTTGATTATCTGGGGCTTCTGGATCCAGATCTGAAAACCTGCGAAACGCCTCATACAGCCTCCCAAGGAAAGCTGAGGGATCCTCCTCTCTTCCCTGTCTCACTTCATACAACTTAGACAGATTGGTAACCCGAGGCACTGCCTTTCCCATTGCTTCCACTATAATTCCCAGATACCGTGCACTCAGCTCTCTGCCCTCTGCAGTATGATTGTCCCATCTCGGCTCTTCTACAGGGCAGGTATCACGCAGAGTACGACCAGCAGCACCCTCTGACTCAACTCTGGCTGCCGCAATACGTTCCGCTGTTCCCAACACTAATCTCCTCTCCTCCGGGGTTAGGAGGGTCTGGAGCATCATCTGGACATCAGCCCAAGTGGGTCGATGAGTCTGCCCAATAGATTGAAACAGGTCCCTCATCTTTTCAGGGTCTTCACAAAAAGAGGGGCTCTGATTCTTCCAGTTAAATAAATCTGAAGTGCTAAATGGGGTGTAGACAAAAGTTGCATTGCCCCCCTCTCCAATAACCTCTCGCATCGGGCAGTTCAGCACCGGCTGTGACTCTACAGGCTTGCACAAATAATAACCCTTATTCCCCGATTCAGATGAGGCACTTGGCTGAGGCTCACGCTCTAACTCATTAGGTATGCTTTGGTACGTCGGTGGTGGTCTCTGTAAGGGAGAGGGCGGTGGTGCAGAAGGACTGGATCCCGAGGAGGCGTCTGACTCATCTTCGCTACCTGACAGGGCAACCGGAGCGCGGGTCCGGTACTCAGCCAATTCAGAATCTTCCCCCCCATTAGACTCAGGGAGTACAGGCGACCTCCCCCGAGTCTTTTCCTTAACAACCATCACATGAGACTTTGCTAAGTAATTCTTAATCCAAGGTGGCTGATTTTGAACCACCCACAACCAACAATCAATATAAGGAAACTGATTCCAATACCCATTCTGCATAACAATTTCATGGATAGCTATCACCTCTTTTAGCACAAAGGATCCTTTCGGGGTCCAGTGGACCCCAAATGTTGGCCACTCGAGTTGACAAAACTTAATTAAATCACCTTTTTTCATTTTTACTCCGTAATCGGCCGGCCTTGCAAATTTATTAAAATGACGTAATAAGCACCTTAGAGGGGCATCAGCGTTTTCTACACGGGAGCGACCCATACCCATTTTGCCCACAAGAGTGTGCCCAAGGCACACCAAATACCAAAAGACCTCTATAACAGAGAGTTTTTATGATGACAACTGAGCCAGAAGTTCCTCAGTGATTGTTTACCCCTCTTGTTTTGGGCCCAGAACCAAATTGGGCAAAAGGGAATTCGTATACTCACTCAGATACCCCGGAGATCTCGATCCAAATCCCAAAATGTGTACCTGAAGACTCCAAAAAAACAAAATTTGCATAGGAGCCCTTAGTGTTCCGGATGTCCCGACTCACGTCTCAAGCCCCCCCCCCCCCCCGGGGGGGAGCCAAAAAGGGCTCGGTGCGCACGTCCCGTGGTGGCAGAGACGATGTGCCGATGGACTCCGGAGTCAGCCAAAGAGCCCCACGTTGGGCGCCAGATCTTGATGTAAAAATCTCGCTTCGTTTCTTTGGAGGCTCATGAATATTAATGATCCTTCAGGCATACATTGTTGGTGATACAAAAGGTATATATTTGCAAATAGGGTCAGAGAGAGAAGACAAAAGACCAAACTCTCTCTGCCCGCGGGGAACATTCCTCAGCAGGCTTTTATCCCCTCTCTCCCGAGCACGTGTACAGAAGCAGGAACTCTTATAACTCATTTCCGGTTCATACAAACATATATGAAATGACGATAATGGGGAGACCAGAGCCTGAGACTCTTATTCTCAGAGGAACGAACAAGGAGGTCCCTGACAAAAGCTTGGCACATGATGTGCATGGGGCTGTGGCTACATGGCCCAGCCCTGCCTAAGGAGGGCCCTGCCTGGAAGCCTACAACCCACTGCAAGCAGCTTGTCAGGGCAGAGGTGTGTTGGGGTGACAAATTCCCCCAGAAAAACTCAAAATAGTAGCTGCAGAAGTGCTTGCTCTGATGTTCCAGGTGCCATCGGTGCTGCTGGGCTTGGCCTTGCTCTAATTCTTGCTATAGGCCCCAAAGCCCTTTCTTGGATCTTGCTCTCAGAGCATCCATCTTATGGGAAGACGATGTTACCCTTCGTAGTGGCTTGAGAAGGTTCAACAAAAACCACAGCTCAGTTGTGGTTTTCTGTCCAAGATGCAGAAGACTAAACCAATGAATTCTGGTTAGTTTATTGTGATTACTAAACCATTAAGCAGCCCATTAGATATAGACATATGCTACCTCTCCTTGGGCCTATTATGGTGGATGCAGCAATTAATGGAGGAAGCTGGATACAACTAAAACAATATTCAATATTTATAGATTGGTTTTTTAAAAGTGCAGGCGTGGTAGATTAGATTGCTTGTGTTGTGTGATAATAAAGTTGTGCGTTGGCTCTTTTCTAGGGTGTGCGACTATTAGAGTGCTTGTGTTGTGCATTAATAAATTTGTGTTTTGGTTCTTCTCTGGGGTGTGAGATTATTAGATTGCTTGTGTTGTGTGTTAATAAATAGCTGTGTTGTTCTTCTGGGATGTTGGTTCTTGTTTTCTGGGTTGTGCAATTATTAGATTGTTTTGTGTGTAGTGGACTGTGGCGGGCTAATGAATCTGATTATTGATTATGAATAATAACTAGAGTGGGTGTTGCTCTTCTGTGACATGAGGTTGTATATAGTTAGTTATTACAGACATCTTCTGTGAATATATGACTTCTATGATGTGTATGAGTGTGTGTAATTGTGCTTCCTTGCATAGTGATGGATCACACTGCCAGGGAAAACACTGAGCTTTCTGTTTTAAAAGTATTGCAAAAAACAGAAGCAAAAGAGAACAAATATGCATGTAAACTAACTATAATAATATTAATAACTAATAACTACTATATATAATCTGACTAGCTTCTTTTTCTATGAATATCTGATTTTTCATCTTCTATGTGTGTATAAGTGTGTGCAATGTGTGCTTCCCTGCACAGTGATGGATCACACTGCCAGGGAAAACACTGAGCTTTCTTTTTTTTAAGTTTCCAAAAAAAAGAGAACAAATTTAAATTGAAAGAAATGAATTGGATAGTAGTAAGTAAAGAGAGTCTAAGTTAAACTAAGCTAAGCTAAGGTAAATCCTATCCAATCCTTTCTAAGAACAAAACAGAGCAGGCAGCTGACTGACTAAGAAGCAAGCCAGGCAGCACAGTACCTTTCTGACACTGTTGCTCACTCAGAACCAGCTCACAAAAGGCGCGGCAAGCCTACAGACAGAGGCTTTTATGCTGTTTCTATGTCCCCCCCCAGACACTGTAATTGGAAGGGCAGTCAGAGAGAAATCATGCTCACTGGCCAGCTAGAGATGTCAGTCCTCCCCACCTTGATCCCTCTCCCCACCCTACTCCCCTTCCTCCTTCTAAGTTTCTCTTTCCCCATTCAGACAGCCCTCTGAATTGCCGAGTATTTTCCAAATCGATTCAGAAGCTCCAAATCTATTTGGAAAGCTTCAGCTTCTAGCGATTCGATTTAGATTCGTAGATTTGGCCTCCAAATTTTCTGAATCATCTCTGAATCTGAAGTCGTGATCCCAAGCTTTGCACAGCCCTATTATCTGTGATTTCTACCTGGGTCCTACTGATCACATGCTTAGCTATTTTGCAAGCCTAGAGGAAAACAAAGTTGTATTAAAAAACTCTGACTAATTGCTTTGAAGAATCTTATTCACAGGTTAAAATATGAACTTAATACTGTACTATTAATTAGGATAAATACCAAAACATACAAAGGATACGTAGCTATTTGGTTCAATATCAAGAAAGATTTCATGTTGTTGCCATTTGACACAGTTGTGGTTAACTTTTAGTTAAAAGTAAAGACATCCCTCTTACAAGGTTGTTTCAGTTACTTGTTATACACTTTGCACTTTATAACATCATTTGTGTTATTCTTCTCTTTCTATAGCAAGAACTGAATTAATGCAAACGAGATAAGCTTTGGCTCTTTAAGAACGTTGAAATTGAGGAACATACCATGTTTTATTGCTAGAGTCTGAAGGTTAAAATGATTCGGGCTTCTAGTCGACAAACAATGCAGGAGCTGCCATGAAAACATGGATTCTTTTGGCAAGTAAAATACTCATAATGAAAAAGAAAAGGTTTACTATCTACTAGAAAAGTCAACATGAACACAGAGAGAAAGCCTCATCTTTTGTGGGAATAAAAATATCAATCTCATTTGGATTATAGGTATTTCTTTAAGATTACATATGTCTACACCCTAAGCAGGAATCTATTGGGACTGCTGCTGATTTTCTTCATTCACTTTCAAAGTTGCTGAAGAGAGATAGAGAAGGAGACCCACAAACCCAATGTAAGAGGAAAGTCTGGTATCTGACTCTTCAGAGAGACAGCTCCACTACCACAAACACCACTACCTCTTCCGTTCACTTGAGAAAACTAGAATGAAACGTAAAATTCCCGTCCTCCATTGGGATTCTCTTCCCAGCTTCATCATTTTCTTCATTTCTTTCCCTCTTCATCAGCTGGACTCAGGTAAGACTTCTCTTTCCTTCAATGTGCATTATGCTTTTACTTATGAGCTGTAACTCCATTTGTGAAAGCTCAGATCTTCTGGCCATGTTGTCAGGTTTACAAGGTTTTGCCATGACAGCCCCAGCGCCACAGAAGCAGAAACAGGTTCTTATTTGGCTCATTTTATTCCCCCCACTTTGAAAGAAAATCTCCTCTTTTTCCCATAGTTTTTTGTTTGTTTTTTTCAATAGCGACTACAGCTGCTTTTGTTGCTTCATTGTTTCTAGCTTACCCACCTGCTTGCAGTTTTGTTGAGGTCAGCATGTTTTGTTTTGTTTTTTAAATTAATAAGAAACTGTTTGTAGGACTGATGTTTAGTTGACAGTATTTGTCTGGGGGTGCTTTTTAAGTGGTGGTAGTAGGAGTAGTAGTAGTAGTAGTAGCAGCATTAAAGCCATAATACTATGAGGTTTCTTTTTTGCTGAGAAGCATCAGAGCCCTGGGCTCAAATTCAGAACCTCATTGTGCCAGTGGAGGTCTTTGTACCCCAAGACAGATTCCTCAAACAGCGTTCATAAGATAAGGCAAAAAAGAGAAGTGCTAAGCAACTGAAATTTCTGGGAGACCTAGACAGACAGATGCCATATCAGGCCTGTGGTTCTTGTGGATGGAGTTACTCCTGTGCTCAGCTCTAAAGAAGGATCCTAGTACCGAGTGCTGAGCGGAGAATGAAGACTCTGCCTACTAGGTTCCCTGAGAAAGTGTAGAGAGAGAGCGAGAAGGGAGTAAAAGTAAGTCTTTATTGCTACTGAGTCTCCCTCTAGGCATTTTCTCTAGCTCTACCTTGCTGAATATTGTCAACACCCCCAATGTGAACAGCTGAGCTTTCCATCCCCCACCTCTCCTGCAGCTTGTTCAGTATTCACCCAAGCGAGGCAGGATGAAGCAGAGGCAGGCCCCCAGTGCACCTCTGCATCCCATCTCCATTGCTCACAATTAGGGTAAAACATAGAGGAAGAGACAAGCTGTGGCTATAACTCCTGAAAAGGCTCAATTAAGCTTCCTGTTTATATCAAGAAGAGCTTGTCAGCACAAGGAGGCTACTGAATTGCATCCAGCCAGCCCTTGTTACCTAGCTGATAGCAGTCCAACTAGCCCCAGCTGCCTGCATGGGCATGGCTTCTTGCTTATAAGCAGGAGCCCTTTCAACATCCAGCAACCTACACAATAGAATTGATGCCTTATCTATCCTTGGGTTGCTGATTTCTTACACTTAGTGGCTACCTTTAATTTTCTGGTTTCCTAGTCCCTAGACCCTGGCTGTTGGTTCCTAGTGTCCTAGGTCAGGTTTTCTGGTTTCACTGCTGTTCCTGATTGCTGGTTCCTCTCTACTGGCTCCTTGTTCCAGACTGCCTTGCTGGCTCCTTGATCCCCTGTGCTCCAGACTAATAAACTTTTGTTCCCTGATAACCAGCTCATGACTTAGCTTGATGGCTCTCCACACCCCAGTCCCACACAGCTATAGTTTCCTGCTCCATACCCCCTGGCTAGTGGTATTGGTTTAGGTCCCTGTCTCTTGATCTTGACTTTCTCCCCACCCCCAGCATGTAGTGCCAGCCAGGGTGACCACCTGTGTCCCAGTCTGTTACACACCTCAGCCTCCTGCCCTGCCTGTTGCTGATCCTTTGACTCTAGTTGTGGCCCTTTCTTCCTGACCTTGTGTGGTCCTGATCTCCTGGATTGTGACTCTGGGACCAAGCACTTACTGCCTATATCCCAGTCATACCCCTGACAGAGCCCTTCTAGGAATCAGTCCATCTATTGCTTGTCTCTTCTTCTTCTGGGCTTCATGGGGACAGAGCTGCAAATAATGTAAGCAGGGAGTATAGATGTTATGGTTTGAAGTAATTGAGGCCAGTCTCCCCCAAAAGGTACTAACACACTCTGAGTCATGTCATAATGGGATCCAAAGAAACCAGAATAGTGAGGTGATAAAGAAATTCAGAGGGGACACGTGTGTGTGTTAAATCAAACTCCTCTCCCAGATTTAGGTGCTTTACTCAGGGCTGCAAGGAGGCATCCACCCCTCAGCAGGAGAAAGTCCTTAACCATCCCCTGGTATAAGGTCCTTATACCTTTTCTTTCAGAATCTGAATATGTCTGTAACCTGGCTACTCCCAAGGGTGTGCCCTATTCTCAGTTGGCTGGGATGGGTAGGCAGGAGGGGGTGCTGTGAGAGGGATGCCAGAATTTCGAGAAGATCCCTCTTCCCTCTGTAGAGTTAGCCCAAGCCCAAAGTTGTTAACTATATACAATTTACTGAGTTATATGTATATAATATTTAGTTTTATGTTTATGTATATAATATTTACACAGTGAACATTAACCAATAACCAAGGTCAAACCCTAAATAACACTATTTACAACATCACAATACAACACTTCCATTACAAAATATAAGGTGCAAACATAAACAGTCTTAATAACATCTATTTGTTATAGTCCCTGACCCATGGGAAGAGACAGTCCTCCTTCCAAGGGGGTCCCTTGGGGGGTGTCCAGGAAGCGCCAGGAGCCCCTCTCCTTAGGGCCTTGACTAGGCAGGGGGCTGCTCACCCAGCCCCTTCCCTGGGTTTTCCTGCCCCAAACATCTTTCCCCTGTGGGGCCCAGGGGCCCAATGACTCATGCTCCCTCAGGTGCTGGTGGTCAGGGTGCAGCTCGATGGGGTCTCCTCTTCGGCAGCGCCTCTCCAGGCCTCTCCTGCGCTGCTGGGTCCCTCCCCACCTGTGCCCTGCTCTGGGCACCGAGGGCTCAGCTCCTCTCAGCTGCTGCACCACCGCTGCTGGCTTCTGGGCGCTGGGCCTCGCGCTGCAGCGCTGCTATTTCCCCATTCCCTGGCGTAGGCACTGAGGGCTCTTTTAGCACAGGCTGGGCCCTTCAGGCTCCGGCCGTCCATCCTGTTTGGGTGGCTAACCCACACAGCCTCCGCTGCTCCCTGGCTCCCGAGGCTCAGTCCGGGGTTGCAGGCTTGAGCCGCGCCTGCAGCTCCCAAAGCCCGGGCTCCACGCGCTGAACCGCGCTCCGCGACGGGCCCGCGCAGTCCTGCACCGCTCCCAGAGCCGGGTCTCCGTGCGCCGCCCCTCCGCGCTGTCAGCAGCCCGAGGGGCTCGCACTGCTCCCAGGGGCCGCGGCAGGAGCCTTGGGCCCCGTGCCCGCTGGGGGAGAGCGCCCCACCTGTCCTCAGCCCCGCTCGTCTCGAGTCCCTGGCTGCAGCTGCCCCGCCGGGGCACGCAGCTCCTTCCATGCGCTCCAGGCGCCGCCCCGACGTCTTCCGGGCCGGCCGCTTCCGGTCTTCAACCGGGTCCGGGGAGCTCTTCTCCCCCTCCCCCCGGCGAGGGGCGTGGCTTTATTTCTCTTGCTGCCTTCTGGTTGGTGGATGGGCTCCACCAATCAAAACATCAGGATCTCAAGCCCGGGGCTCAACCCAAGCCCTGCCAGGTGAGCCTGCTGCGTGCCGCTGAAGCTTGGCTGGGGGAGGGGCGGCCGGTAGCGCCCTCCAGTCCTCCAGTGCTTGGCGCACTTCGGCAAGGTGCGAGACACCCAATCGAATGCTGTCTCCTGCTGAGGAGAGTCACGTCTACATGACTACAGATCTTCCCCGGAACGCCCGCTGGTCTCTCTGTATATATGCTGTGGAAAAGGCACTTTGTCTTCCTGTGCACGTTCTTCCATTTTGCAAAATATAAATCAGAGTTCAGGGCGCTAGAGGCACGAAATAAGTGCGAGCTTTGTTTACATGCTAGTCTTGAGTTCAGAAAAGCTCGGTCCCTGGGCATACCGAAGAGAGACTGGAAGTCCCCCTCTCTTAAAATAGCGTTTTTTTTCCTGGTGGTGAGGTTGTTATTCTAAGAGTTGGGTTTGAATCCCTATAGATAAATGAAACAAAAAAGTAAAATATCCCGCTGCCTGAGGGGATATGGTAACCACTCGTCTATTGGATGTCAGTGGTGGACAGGACAGCGGGTTTTCCTTCACTGCATTTTGGGAACCCAGCCCAGTACATGTGTGCTAGCAATGTCTTAAGATTATCATCCAGATTCAGCTCCTCTGAACCTGGCCCACGCTGGCTCTGCTCCCTGGTGACAGTCATTGAAATGCCTTCTTTCCTAGTAGACTGAGCAGCGCACAGTCACAATATTCATTTATAAATACAAAGGCCAACGCGCAGGCCATGTGGATGTGTATTTGATACAGCCAATATTTAGCACCAAAATTGTTGACCCTCTTAATTCTTCTGATTATCGCTGACCACCTACATTTACTTTTGCTTTCCCTTGGCAATATTTCACAGCCGAGTTCACAGTGCTTGGACCTGCCACCCCTATCACTGCCATCGTGGGTGAGGACGTTGTGTTACCCTGTTACCTGTCCCCTAGGATGAGTGCTGAGAACATGGAGGTGACGTGGTCACGGCCCCAACCCTTATCAGCTGGACAGCTGTACGGTGATGAAAAGGATCGTGCTGAGTTTCAGACGCCACAAGATCAGGGGAGGACAGAGTTTCTCAAGGAGAACATTGCCAATGGAAGTGTTGCTTTGAGAATACGTAACGTCAGACCCTCCGACGAGGGACAATACGAATGTTTTTTTCAGTCAAGTACTTTTTATGCAGGAGCCACACTGGAGCTGAAGATCGCAGGTAAGAAGCCTGGAGTGGGGTGGTTTTACCAGACTTGTAAGTAGCTTACGTTAAGATTTCTTTTGGAGATGAGTTGTACTGGGCAGATTTGGTTTGCTACTTTGTTTTGTTTGTAAGTATTAGAGTTGGTCAGTATTTTTCCTTAAAAAACACTGAAGTTGGAAAAAGGTTATTTCATCAAGAAGCGTATTCCTGTGGGAAGTGTCTATTTTCAGTTAGTTGTTGTAGATATTGCTCGAAGAATTTAAAAACAAAGTGGCTAGCCTCATAAAAATACAAATGCAGCTACACTTTCACAAACTCAGCGTGACAAAAATTGTGTTTTTTAATTTGTTGTAGTGGGGGGAGGGGAGAATGATTTCCAGTCAGTATCTAGAATTGCTCTTTAGATTAGCCTATTTTCTCTACTGACAGTGATAAGAGTATGAGATGTGGTAAAGAAATGGCAGCCTGCATCTTTCTGCAGTAGAGAAAAAAATGGATTACAATTCTACATAAACTTAACGCTATGGACCACTATTACTCTCTGATAATCTTCCAAACAGTCAAATAAAAACCTAACGTGTCATTTTGGGAGGATGTGACACATACAGGATTGTGGGGACAAACTGCTCTGTTCCTAGCTCTTCAGTCAGTGTTACAGAAATATTGAGATGAGTGTGAAAATCAAGCTGGAGGCACAGAGAGTCATGCCGGCTTTGTGTTGGATTCAGCGCAGTTGTATATACAGTACCACAGGGATATCAAACTCATCCAGGTCTGCAGGCTGGATGAGTGGCAGGGGGCCCACCCATGGACTAGACTGGCCCCACATCCTGGATCTGGAGTGGGCACCGTGTGAGGCTCAGTCCTGCTCCACCCGCCACATGGCTGGGCTGTGCAGGAGGTGAGATGGAGCAGGTGCCATGTGCAGCATATGGGGGCCATCCAGCACGCCTCCTATGCATCATTTCAAGACCCACACACAGCACCAGGGCCAGATGAAATAGCTCCATGGGCTGTATCTTTGACACCCCTGCAGTAAACAATGAGTCGAAAGACTGGCTCCTGCAGTCATTTAAATCTGCAGCTGGAGAAATTCATAGCAGTGGCTGCAGTATCATCACATTCCTATGACAACCCCATCACAGCTCACAGCAGGGTTTGGACCAGTGAACTCCAGGGTCAAAAGCATGAGTGTCTACAGCCTCAGTAAAAGAAACACTGTAGGTTGGGCTGTAACAGCTTCATATAACCTATGAATTACGCATCTTGGGTAATGTGCAGTATACACTGCATTGACCAGAGGTAATGTGAGGATCTAGCACATGGCTGAACCTTATATGGACATGGTCCCAAGTGCACACACTTTGTAAAGTAACTTCACAAGACACACACACACACACACACACACACATATGCACAAAGCAGGCCTCAAAACATCCTCTCAGTGTTTACATGCATTTTTTTACATTAATAATTTTCTCCTAGGTCCCTAGGGACAGATATATTTTGGACAGAAAACTCAACAAATCTCAGTAGTAAAACACAAGGAAAAAGATGGCCTGTAAATTATGCAGAGTTCAAGCTCTATGGATTAAGTCAACCCAAAGAGGGATGTTTTACTGGAAGATGCGGATGGAACTCGCTCCCTCCTCCCCTTTTTTTTTAATCTCTGTGTTTTCCCTACATTTATGAGTAAAAGCATCTTGAAGCTTATTTCGCACACACTAGATTTTTCACATATATTTGGGTTGAAGCTTTTGTTACCCCTTTGCAAAACAGGATCTAATATTTGGAGTCCTACAGGTCTCCTTTGTGTATGGATTAGAAATTGGTGATCTGAAATCCAGAATTTTCTTAGTGTTATTTGCCTCATTATGGAGCATACACAAGCCCTTTGCTACGTGGCTGAGCTGGTGGCAGCCTGTAGTCAGGAAGGTGCCGACGACAGTGTAAATTGTAGCTTGGACTCTTGCAGAAACCTCAGCTGGGCACTTCCGGAGAAAGGAAACAGCCCTCTTACCTCTGTCTCTCCAACAACTATATGAGAAATGGGAGTGAGTTTATTTACTTCATCTCCTTAAAGCATGTCTGTGTGCAGTGAATAAATTCACTCAGGAGCTCTGGGCTCAAAGCAAAGGATTGTGCTGTAATGAAGATAAAGGTCCCTCAACCAATCAAGAATTGTTAACGTTTGCGTAATTTGCTCTGCCTATGGGTAGAAGGAATCCAGAAAGAGTATCCATTTAATCTGCCCATTGATTGCTCAAAGTGTTATCTTTTCTGCAGAATATCTATGCAAGTTGATTGGAGAATTAACACATGCCTGCCATTCTCCTCCAGGTTTAGGCTCCAATCCACACATCTCTATTGAGGATTATCAGGATGGAGGGATTCGAGTAGTTTGTCAGTCTACTGGCTGGTACCCTGAACCAGAGGTGCTGTGGAGAGATGCTACTGGGAAGCATTTACAATCGCTCTCTGTAAGAAAATCTGAAGTGGAGGATGGCTTGTTTGGAATACAAGCCTCTATCATTCTTACGCAGCATACCAATCAGGAGTTGTCCTGTTGTATCCAGAACAGACATACCAATCATGAGAGAGAGTCAACAGTTTACATATCAGGTCAGTTAAGACAAAGCCACTCACTGGTTGTTGCTATCGTTGTGCAATGTGCAAAGTAACCCGAAGTGAAAGAACAAACATGTTCTTGAATCAGTGACCCAGCACCCAGGCGACACAAAGTCACTTCTTTGTCCTGTTACATCTATTTGCATCACCTAGGAAAGTGAATCAACTCTCCTGTTCCTGCCTCTCCATCTGTACAATAAGGACAAGAAGGTTATTTACAGCCCCTACTTTTTTCCCAACACTTTGTCATGTCTACTTGGGTTGTAAACTCCTGGTGAAGTCGTCATCTCTTAACTTATGTGTTCTGGGTCTAGTGCAAAGGAGCCTCTAGGAACTTATGTATCATAAATAACAAGTTAAAGTTTGTCTGATTATCTAAAATTACACCAATAAACCAAATGACCGGGAACACTGGACCCTTAAAAGATGGACTTAGGTAAAGGCAGCGTTTTGGAAGGCACCGAATAGCAACAGGCAACATTAATCCTTTATTAACAAAGGGTCTTTGTGGATTTACTCTGGATTTTTTCCTCCAACAGAAAAAGAGGTTTCTTTTGAAGATGGTGTTATCTTGGCGGTTGTAATTATCACATGGTTTTGCAGGTGGGACAGAGCCTCAGTATATGATGCTATGTGGTTTCTAAACAGTCCCCCCTTCCTGTGAACATGTGTGTACAATTCAGTGTGGATAAAGGAGGGTGTTTCACCAAATGCTGAAAATTGTACTCCGTATAGTTAGCAGTAACTTTAAGTATGCAAACGAAGCTATTTTTCTCTCCCCTCTTATTATTGTTTCCCATGTGGTGAGAGCCTGTAACACCTAAGCCTTCATATTCAGACTGCCTTCCCACTGCATAGCCTTCCTGCCAGCATTTACAGCCCACTGTCTTGTCTAAAGCAGAGTCTTCCACCGTCTTAAAAGGAAAGTCAAACAAGCAAACCCACACACGAGCAAGAGATATGGGTTAACTATCTTCCAGTGCCTGAATAACAATGAAGCCTCACTCCAGTGGGCATTACAACCAAACAAGCGTGCAAAAACTGTCCTGTAACTGTGGAACAGACCTTGATTCGCAAAGAAATCTCTATGTAGTTCTGCTAAGTAGCTGGCCCAGCAGAGCACCCCCATAGCGCATGCAGGCAGGCTGGCAGTCGTGGGCTTCTGCTTCTGGTGCTTTCACTGTCCCCATCAGCTGAAACAGTCTAAGCCACAGAAATGACTTCTTTTGGCCTGGCTTTGTGCATTGGGGTGTGAAGAGGTGCGATCCCTAACTATTGACACAGAAGAACCTAGTACAGTCTTTATACTAGAACAAGTGAATCTCTGCTGACATCAGCTGTATCCAGCTGGCCTTGCAGAACATACGTATGCATTCCTGCACTGTTCGAAGGGCTTGTAGTGCCCATTTTCCCAGCTGTAAGCTATAACTGCACAAGTGCAGCTTTACCAATACAACTGTGGCTGCACTGGGGCTTTTACAAACATACCTATGTAACCCGGGCAGTACTCCAAGAGGAACCCCCTCTCCAATTGAAAGGATCAAAGCAGGTGCACAAGCGCTGGGGGAGGTGTAGGGACTCTCCTCCCCCTATAGAGCAGAGCCAGACCACCAGTGGCAACAGAACCATATATCTTTTAATGAGGGAACAATACTGGGAGCATAACAGGCATAAATCAGAGGGTATAGTGGACACTACAATGCCCCAAGAGGGCAGGATTCAACAAAGGTTAGACACTTACAATCATTGACAAGAGACAGGGTTAACAAAATATAAAACACAAAGAGCAGAGCAAACAATACGGGTTGGTGAAATATAAAAAGGCACAAAATACAAAATGTCAAATCACAAGGGAAATATAGGGCCTAGGTACCTGGAGAGGGAGAAAAGTGGGGAAAACACAATGGCCCCTTGCCACCGCAAGAAGACTTGCTTCTTGTTAGCTCACTCACCCCAAATCACCCCAGCTGGGACTTGAATTCAGATCTCCCACGTGGTCGGCAGGAACGCTGCCACGCAGCCACCACTGGGGGCACTGCGCCAGCCTACTAGGGGGCGTGACCTTCCTGGAGCTCCGCCTCTCAGCGAGCTGCCTGGCCTCTGATTGGAGGAGCTGGAAGCAGAGCGGGGAACCTCTCAGGTCACTGCTCAGATCCTTGCCGGAGCCGGGGCGCCTCCTGCTGGCTGCAGCCTCTCCTTGGGGATCCTGGAGCCCAGCGGGAGCCTCTCTTGCCGGCTGCATGCGGCGCTGCTGAGGGTCCCACTGCTGCCTGCAGGTCCCGCTCCTTCAGGCTCTTCTGGGGCAACTGCTCCCACCCGCTGGCCCAGCTCTTGCCAGCTCTTTGAAGCTCCTTCCTGGTGATCCCTCACTGGGCTCTCCTGAGTCAGCCCTGCCCCTTTTATCCCCCTCCAGGTGACCCAAGGGGCCAATCAGGGGACACGGAGGGTGAGTCTCTGGGGCCCAATTGGTGCGGAAAGGGAATCCCAAGTCCTCCAATCATCTTTTGCCCTTTCCAACCCCCTGGGCCAGGTCACTGCCAGCTAGCCTGTCACACCTATAAACTAGTTTAAATTCACCCATAAAAGAGAAAGTTTTCTTTATGTTGTTTTGTTGTTTTAATATAGCCAGGGCATTAGGTACATCCCATTATACTCTATACACTGCAGAGTAATTACATCTCTAATTTATGTTAGCTGGAGTCTTGTTTAAACAGTTGTGTTTTCTGTAGTACAGACATGACCGTATTTCATTTTTTGTGTAGCCCAGTTTGGTTGGAGATAAATTTATATCAACTGGAAGCAATTTGATTTTGTTTTCACTGCTTACATAGTAATGTCAGTCCTTTTGGGGTTCTGTTTTTCAGATCTTTTTTTCCCAAGGATGAATCCCTGGATCCTAGCCCTTTGTATGATTCTGGTGCTTTTGTTTCTTTTCATTGGCCTGACTGTTCATCTCTTTAAGATAAAAGGTAAATATTGGAGAGGGAAATGGATCATAATTCAGATTAATATAGTTCCCTAACAGATAAATAAAATGTAGAGTTTCTGGTGGGGTAGTATTAATGGAAAACCTGTAGCCATTCTGTTCACTAATCAGCCCCAAGAAGGAAATATTGGTACGTTTTCCCATGTAGTGGGTAGGGCATGTTTTGGTAATGTCTTGATGGCTTCCTGTTGCCACAATGAAGACAGGCTCATAGTTTCAGATTGTTCATAAAACAGGTGATATAGGCCTCAATGGGGATCCTGGGTTTCTCTGATAAAAAACCCCAAATTTTCTGACTTAAAGTAGTAACCCAAATTCCACATTTTTCTGTGATTAAAATGAAACACTGCTATATATATAAAATTTGGTGTTTCATTTTAATCATGGAAAAATGTGGATTTGGGGCTAGTTTTTTAAATCAGAAAATTTGGGATTTTTGTATCATAGAAAGCAAGGATCCTTGGCCATCAAAGAGCCTTTCCTGCTATCTCAGTATGGTTTTTTTTTCATCAGTGCAAGCACTTTTACAATCTGTTTGTGTGACATGTTATGATATGCTTATACATAATTACCCAACAAAGAAGCAAGATCTTTGGCTTTCTTTTCCCCTAAAACACATGTTTGACATGCTTTCTGCTCTGAAGGAAACATACGGTCAATTTCAACATCCTCGGTCAACTTTTATCTCTTGATGATAGTGATGAGAAGCTTCCATATCGTAGTCAAGCGATAGTCTTAAGGGAGTTGTCAAATGATGCTGCGCCCGGTGCTAGATCCAGACATAGGGCTCCTGTCAGGTTAAATCCACAGAACCAGTGGCTGAGGCAGCAGTGTGTCCAGGGGTGGTGGCAGGGGCCCAAGGACCCCAGATTCATTGGTTGGCCACATCCCCCAGTCACAGGGAACTCAGCAAGCTGACTACAGCAGCTCCATGAGCTGCATCTAGCCTGCAGGCCATATGTTTGACACCTCCTTAAGTTGTTAGCATCAACTGTTTCCTTTCCTGGATTATTTTTTTAATAAGCAAAGCCCTGCCTTCCTCCTTCTACTTAGATAACTTTTTCCAGTGTTTCTTGAGCAAGTTTCTGAAGTTGAGGATGTAACTTAGTTAAGCTCTTCTGCTAATACAGGCAGTCCTCAGACTTAAGACACAACTGGTTCCTGAAAACCGTGTCATAAGTCAAAACGTTGTAACTTGGAATACATTTTCTCATAGGAACAAGGTTACAAATGGGGTATTGGTTCCTGTACGATGCTTGATACACCTGTGTTGAGCTGGTAAATCTGTTGTAGCGGAAGGGAAGGGGGCAGATTGATGCCCCAGCAGTGAAGGAGGGATTGGGGTGTGGGAGGGGACAGGGGCTGGGTCAAGCAATGCCCAGCCAGGGCTGGGGGAAGGGGTGCGGGACAAAGACACGGCTCATCCAGGGGGTGCAGGAATGTGGGAGGTGGCACCCCCACTGCACTCTGCTCGCCTGGAGGCGGTGCTGTGGCTCCATCCTGCACCCACCCTGTCCCGCCTGGGTGAGTGGCGGCAGGTCATAATCCTCGCTGCCAGCACCGCTGTGCCCACCCGGAGTGCAGTGCAGTGCAGCCACGGTCCTGCACACCCCACACAGATCTGGGGGCACACACCCCCAACTTGCCCTCCTGGACCAGCAGCGCACAGCAGTGGGAGCCACCCTCCCCCCACACCCCCCAGATGAGCCTCACCTTTGTCCCACACCCCCCATCCCAGCTGGGTAGCGCTCACCCCAGCCCCTAACCCAACCCCAGCCCCAGCCCCAGCCCCAATCCCGCCTTTCCAGCTGGGCCATTGATCTGCCCCCTCCCCCTCCACCACAAAAGACTTACCAGCTGGACGCAACTGTATCGAGGATCATTAAGTTGAAACCTCGAAACAGGGTCCCATTGATAAAGGTTGTAAGGGCCGTTCGTCAGAACTCAAAAAGTCGTAAGTTGAGGGCTGTCTGTACGCATGGTGTCGATACCTTTGCAGTGATAACCTTCTCAAGCTTCTTTATACACCCCCATCAGTGATCAGCACTGCCATTCAGTGAATTAGGCATCAGCTGATTCAGACTGTTTTTTCAAGGCACTTGCGCAAAATATGGGAGGATGTCCTCCTTTCTCTTTGCTCACGTATCATTACATTCTAGAAAAGACAGCTCTTCGGTTCTGTCCTTTCTTTTCAGCACTGTTCATTGCCTTTTCATTAGACAGGCTTGGCTCCAAAGGCCTTGTAGCAGAGACCAAACCTGATTTTCCTTTCTTAGAAGAGTTTTTAAGCCCCCAGCCTTGAGAGTCAGGCTCCCTCTTGTATTGTCTTCTGACCCCATGATTCTTGTGGTCTTACTTGCCCAGTGGCTGACCTTCAGTAGGATGAGATAGGCCTAGAAACCAGAGGCTAAATCCTATTGTGCTTTATATGCTTAAATGGCATATCTGTAGTTGGGGAATAGCAGTTTTTCAGAGTCTGGAATTCAACTTTGGGCACACAAGTATGAGCACACATACTGGACCTGCTCAGCTGTGTTGCATTCTGCATTGCATGTTTGTGCAGGTATGTATTGAAGGCCAGCTAAGTCCTGATATTAAAGCTGGGCAAAAATCCACGATCAGTAGAAGTTAGACAGTGAAGGAAGATGGCCCTCTCTTCTGATGGTTAGGGTGCCCACCCAGGAATTGGAAAAACCAGGTTTCAGGTTCTTCTCAGCTGGTTTGAGCCTCCACTCCTCTGATTTCCCAGCACAGTGTTCTGCGCACCAGTACACAGGTTAGGGGTTAAGCAGCCTCTTTGTTTCTTCCCTTCAGGCTAATGCATTGCACCTTGCATTTAATATTCATTGGATAAAATAGATGGGGGTAGAGAAGTTTCAGTCCAACTGGGAACAAGAGTCCAAGCTGGAACCCGAGGCCTCCTCCCTTCCAAAGCCATGGCCATTTCTGTGTGTTGCCACCATCTGGGATAGTCTCTTCCTCCTGGCTCCACTTATGACCCAGAGGCATAACTGGTTAGTGCTACATGTTGGGCATAAGTGGCACGTGATGCAGGAGCAGCAGCTGGTGCTTCACTGCTGCTGAGGGCAATTCCCCACTGGTTTTCAGCATAAAAAAAACCAAAGTGAAATCTCCCCCAATAGAAATGAACCACCAACCTCTGCTCCTGCACTGTGCATCTGCCTAGAGGGGCAGGCTTCCACTTGGGTCGTCTTCTGCACCCGCGATTCTCGTAGTCTCGGCCATTCTCCCCGCCCCCGCCGGAGCTGGACCTGCAGGAAAGGTGCAGAGTGCAGGGGGAAGGGGGACGTGTTCCCCTACCTCCGTCCCTGGCCCACCCCTTAGGCACTGCCTGTGGCTCAAGCCCCGCTTGCCCACCCACTGTTCTGCTACTGTTGTCTCTTTCTCTGCACAGCCAAGAAAAGGGCTGGAGAGACTTCAGCCTGTGACTGGGTGCTTTGAACACCTTTCTGTGAAGTAGGAGATGCGCCTTGAAGTGATGGACAAATGTCCTTACCAGTGTGCTATTCGGCTATAACCCAGGTGGCTGTGCCTCCCCCCACTCCATTTTGCTCCCAGCAGTCGAAGGCAGCAAGTGATATAACATCACTGTGGGGTGAACTAGAAGCTGGAAGGGTGTGCACGCGCCCAAACTGCAGTTACACGGCTGTGTCGTATTTTTTAGGTGCGTAAAGAGAAATTAAATTTAGACTTCTGTTTCTTGATACTTCCAGCACTGTTCTCTCTCATCTATTGTCCTTTCTTATGACATTATTTCCAACTTGTCTAATATAAATTGTGAGAAATAGCCTGTATGGGAAGCCTATTTAAGTCAGGCAACCATTGTTCAGGAAAATCCCCACAATTCTCTTTCTTTGCTCAACTGAAGCAATCTCTACGTGTATCCCAAACTGCCACTTCTATGTCAGGGTGGTGGTTTAATCATGGTTTTACCAATTCCTCTTCATCCCCTCCGTATCTTTTCTTGATGGTTTTGTAGTCATCTGATGATAATTTGCCCCAACCTGTGTGGCTTGAAACATCCCCCTGGGGCAGGGCTCTCACCAATATCGTCACAAGTTCCATTTATGTCACTGTTACAGCCCCCTATGAACACACATCTTGTTTTTGGAAGGCAGAATCTATAAAAAATGACTTTTTTCCAGAGTCACAGCCAACTCTGTGAGAAAGAGTAAGTCCTCCTAGAAATATGGAGTGTCCTGAAAATGTGGCAAGCCAGGAGAAAGTCTGGTCAAGGAAGCAGGGACTTTCTGGTGTGGCAGGACAACAACAAGGCTAGGCCCCAGCCCCTTGCAAGGGTAGACTGTCAATAGTTCCCTATATAGGTTCCTGTAAATAATAAAGTGTTGTTTCCACAACACACGTCTCATCAAGATACTCCAGGCTGAATGCAGCAGCTCACTTGCCTTGAGCCAGTTCAGTTGCTCCCTCAGGCACAGGCTACAGTGTTCAGTCAATAGCTTTGAGGGGGTTAATACTACACTTTGCTTCTGCTGTTTGCAGCTCCAGGGAAAAGTGGCAGCATCTTGGCTCCCATAAGACAGTGTCTGTGTGCTCTGCTCCTCTCTGCTATGCCAGTGAAGAGAATTCAGCTTGTCAGCTTAAAATATGCACCCCAGTTTTGGAAGGCTGATTGGAGGGGGAAAATACATGTGGTGTGCAAGTAAATATAGTAACCCCTTATTCAACTTCCCCTTGTTGATTATTAGGATTCCAGTACTGAAGGCCATAACCCCCCAAAGAAAAAACCTGCTACATGTATCTGCTGAGCTTTCCTATAAATCAGCTACATCCCTCTGCACCATTTATGAATTACATAGATACCAAATTTGATCAGGTAACCATAAGGGAGAATCTCTGGAGCGCAGTGAATATTTGTTTGTTTGTTTGTTTTTTTAGGGAAACTTACTGCAGAAATTGGTAAGTCTCATTTCCCCTTTTTTGCTTTTGTATAGGGTTGTATCCTAGTTACTATACTGTTGCAAAAATAGAAGAAAGGAAAGGAATCTCATTAAACAAAACTAACTATAATGTTGACAATCTTGTATAATAGAAGGAGATAACAGAAAAAAGAAAGGGAAAGGACCACCCCCCAACACACACATGCATGTGCGCATGCGCGCACACACACACACACACACACACACACACACAAGCTCTTTACCTTTGAATTAATTTAATCTCTGCTAAGACATGCACTTTTACTTCTATTATCTTTTATTATCTATAACTGCACCATTTATAAATTACATAGATAACAAATTTAGGCCTTTGATCAGGTAACCAGGAGGGAGAATCTCTGGAACATGGTGGTTATTTGTTTTTGTTTGTTTGTTTTGTAGGGAAACTTACTGCAGAAATTGGTAAGTCTCATTTCCATTTTTTGCTTTTGTATAGGGTTGTATACTAGTTACTATTCTGTTGAAAAATAGAACAAAGAAAAGGAATCTCATTAAACAAAACTAACTATAATGTTGACAATCTTGTATAATAGAAAGAGATAACAGAAAAAAGAAAGGGAAAGGACCACCCCCCAACACACACATGCATGTGCGCACACGCACGCACACACACGCACACACAGAGCTCTTTACCTTTGAATTAAGTTAATCTCTGCTAAGACATGCACTTTTACTTCTATTATCTTTTATTATCTATAACTGCAATCTCTTTAGTTGCCAGTTTAACTCAGAATGAATATTTGTGACCAAATTTTCTTCCAAAATTATAAATCTATACAAATAATCATTGCGCACCCGTTCCTGTAGAGGTATGAACAGCTAGTTATAAACAAAAATCAAATTTTCAAAGCTTGGTAAACATGTAGTTGTGGAGATGTAGGGATAGACAGTTAGATGACCCTTGAGGTCTCTTCCAATGTTAGGAGGCTATGTTTCTGCTTAATTATTTCCCAAAACACTTTAATTGAGATGTAGAGAAAAAATAGAAGAATTTTTGACTCTATTAATTTATTGGGGACACAGTGTTTCATGAACAAAAAAACAATGTTTTAATTATTGAATTTCAAAATTTACAACAACCTTTATCTGAAACAAAAATAGTTTGGGGTTTTTTCTTTCTTTTTTCCTGAAAAGGCCATTTCTTGAGTAAAACATATATGTATTTTTAATTGACATAAAAGTTTATGCTCAGAGTCAAATCTATTAAGTAGAGCCTTCACAGATGTAACGGTAAAGATACACATCAGTTTCCCCAAGACAATGGTGCCTGGACCATGTTCTAACTCCCCAGAGATTTATTGGAAGATTTTTCTCCAATTTCCATGATAACAGGTTTAAACCTTTTTAACCTTTTATTTGCAACATAAATCTTGTGTTTTAAAATGTGATTTTAATTTAATGGTTACATAAATGATAGGATCATATAATGGAAAAGAATTTGTTACATACGTAACAACAGAGAGGTATGATCTAGGTGTGATTTAGGTATGTTTCTGATTCTTTCTTCCACCATAACTTTGGGTAGACATTCTAGAAACATTTTATTTTTTCCTTCAGCGTATCACACTGTACACTCCTGAATCCTACAGTATTTTTCTCATCTTTGGTTATGTTGTTGATTTCAGGCTGGAGACAATGTACTGTACCTGTAACACAAGGTAATAAAGATGATATTTCGTTGTCCAGATCCCCTTCTCCCTTAAGAAAATGCTGTCCCTTCTCCCCACATGTGGAAGTGGATAGCACATGGAAACCTCCACCAGCACCTGCATGTTGCTGCGCATTATATGAATGACGTTTGCTGCAGGTTCCAAAGTACAGCCATGCCAGTGTGCTTCCAGACACGACCACATCTCCTCCTCCTCCGCGGGTGCACGCGCCTGTGGGGATTCCTGAGAGCTCTTCCCTCCATGAGATGGAGCTGATTGCACACTCATCTATGTAGGGCTAAGGCCTGCTCTCTCTGCCCACAGTCCATCCCTTCCCCACTGATGTTTAGAGGGGGTGTACATAGAACAGGGGCCCTAAATTGAAGTTGTGGATGCTTTGCTCCATGGCTGCAAGGGAAGGAAACTAAACCTCAGTTTAGCAGTAGCTGTACTGTGGTAACATGACCGCCACAAGATCTCAGCTGGGCTCCGGAGCAGCTCTATGCCCTGCCACACACCCTGCAAGCTGAGGTGGCATTAGAGAGGGTCCTTGCGGGGCGTATAGAAGTTTCTGGCTGTGGTGTGGGAAAAAGATTATTTCTTTTTTCTCCAAAGACTGTCTTCTGGCATATGCATAAAAAAACCCTAAAACCAGTAGAAATGTGTGTTGCTCTTTAAAAGAGGAATATTTCCTACTCATGTCACCCTACGGAAATCATAGCACAGCAAGGAGATGTCATGTCAAATTCTAGGAAGGGGGCAGCTGGAACAAAAAATATAGAGCATTGGAAGGAGGCACTGCAGGCGCTGTGAGCTGTGTACATATTTTCCACTTCACAGCCTCCACTGGATCTCATTTGAGATACAAGGATTTCCAATCCCCTCCTTGGTGAGAAACAAGCATAGGAGGGTTGGATTCTGAGCATGGGGAACTGGTGCCACCTTAGTTGGAGGGGGCACATGCTCCCCCCAGCGACCAGTCAGCAACTGAGATGGGGGGTCCCCCCATGGCCAATCTCACCAATCAGAGGAAGTACCCTCATGGCAAAACTTACCAACTTGTGAGTGGCTAGTGCTTGCACTCCCTAGCTGGCACTCGCAGTGGGGAGGCACCAGTGCTCCCATCTGCCCTACCCACCATCGCCTAAGCAGGGAGCGTGGCTGGTCATGGGGTGCACCAGTGCTCTCAGGGGGTGCACGTGCACTCCTGTGCACCCTCTGCATATCACCACTGATTCTGAGTCCTAGGCCTGGCTCAGATGACCCTTATGCTGTTTCTGACAGGGCAGTGAATCTCCCATGCACTTTGCTGAGATCTCAGAGCTCTTCCCATTCAAAGCCAAAGCAATCCTGGAGGAAGGAAATTCACTTTCCGGCTACAGCAGGCTGGATCACTGAGAAAAGCAAGCCCTCCCACAAGGTTGTACTTAATACTCTGGTTCTCTCTCCCTCCCTACAGAAAATGTGACTTTGGATCCAGACACAGCTCATCCCATCCTCACCCTGTCTAAGGATCAGAAAAGTGTGAATTGGGCAGACAAACAGCAGGATCTGCCTGACAATCCAGAAAGATTTGACACGTGGCGTTGTGTGCTGGGCTGTGAGGGATTCACCTCAGGAAAACATTACTGGGAGGTGGAGGTGGAGGGTAATGGAGATTGGGTTGTGGGGGTTGCCAAAAGGATCTTTGAAGAGGAAAGGAGAGATAAGTTTTAACCCTGAGGAGGGGATCTGGGCAGTGCAGATGTGGGGAGGTCAGTATAGGGCTTGCACCTCCCCTCTGAGGCCCCTGTTTCTGAGCAAAGTCCCCAGAAAAATCATGGTATATCTGGACTACGAAGGGGAGGAGGTGACATTTTTTGATGCTGATAAGGGGATCAAAATCTTCACTTTTCCACAAGCCTCATTTGCTGGGGAGAGTATCTATCCGTGGCTTGGGATGGGTGCAGGACCTCGGCTCATACTGCATCCCTGACCTGGGGAGGAGGGCACAAAAACATTTCAAGCATAAAGTCCAAGACAGAGACAGAGCAAGGTGTCTTGATGACAAGCAATGATGCTGGATTCAGGGGTCTGCAATAAGAAATGGGCAGCCTGTGATCTCACCTCTCCTCCAGAGAAAGGCTGAGACACATTCTGTAAATAATACCAATAATTTACTCTAAAAATATCCTGACATTGGCTTTCTAAAATGTGGTTTGGGGGTCAATGTTCAAGATAGCTCCAGTTTTGTCCCACTCTAAATAATAGTTGGGAGAGCTTGGAAGCTCTTTCTGCGTTGTGTGGAGAGTGGTGACAGTGGTTAAAGCAACTTGCTGCAGCTTTGGAGATGTAAATACAAGCCCTACTGTGTGCTTAGACCAAAGTCTGCTCTCTGTTGACCTCACTGTAAATGGATACTGGTCAGTCAGAAATCAAGGTGGTTGGATTAGGGGCCGATCAGGTCACTTCCTGCAGATGGTTGTCTAAGAACTACACGTAACCACACTAGCTTTGCAGGTTGCTAGGCTCAGATGGACCTTCCCTCTTTCTCCTGCAGATAATCACGAGGATTCAGGAAAGATGGAATATGAGGAAGAGCATTATTTCTTGCTTGTTATTAAAGTGTGTGGTTGTTTTGGTTTTTTTTGGCATTTGAGTGCATCATTGTCAGTAATATAACTGGGAGCGAGGGGGTGACTGGGACAGCAGACCTGGATGCCTCGGGGTGCGGGGACAACACAAAAACAGCCACCACTGCAGTAGCAGCTGACTGCTGCCACACGTGGCACAACAGCAGCCTGTGCTGCCCCGTGCATCACAGCTGCCCTGAGCACAGAGCTCCGGGAGCACTGCTGGCCACTGCTATTCATCCCCGAGAGCAAGGGACGGTTTCTACACAGCTGAGGGTGCAGCCAGTCCTTCCGAACCCAGAGTCATTGCTCACCAGCATTTCCACCTGTGATGTTAATGTATTCATAAGTATAACTTGGCTGGACAAAAGTTGATGTGCTATAGTGGCTCAAGTGTTATTTTCATAACTTTTGGAAGTGTTTCTCCATGCCAAAGAGTAATTAAAGACTGCCACCACTACTGACTGCCAAAGCTGGACAGGTTGCCTTTCATGTCCAGGGCAGGGAGATGAGCTGAATCCACCCTCCAGAAGGCAGCAGCTGTTCTGCAACAAGAGGACCAGGTTCATCAATGAGATGCTGAAGTAGGAGAGTAGAGCAGGAAGTCGAGGCTTTTTCTTTTTGCATTTGGCTCTTTGGCCAGTGAACCCCCCCAGTCACCTGTGTTGAATGGGTAGAATACAGAAGACCCGAAGAGGCTGTTCGCTATCAGCCATTCATGCTGTGGCCGACAATCACCGCATCCCCTTACACAGACTCCCAAACCTGTACCCACTGACACTTCAGGAGAACTTTATTATAGGTAGTGGTTGAAGAGGTGCCCTTGCGGGGCGATCTTCCCTGGCTTTTTGACATTCAGGGCAAGTGGCACAGTGGCGCGCCATGTCCTCCCCCAACTTGGGCCAAAAGAACCATCGGGCTATATGGCTGTTGTTTTGTCCCAACCCATATGGCCCCGGGTGGGGTTGGAATAGGCGAGGTGCCAGAAAGTGTGATGGAAGCAGGTGGGCACCGTGAGCTGCATTCTCTCAGGCTCCCCTTCCCTTTCGGGATGAACCCGGTATAGGAGTTGGTGTCTTTCCTTGAATTGAGGAACATCCCCGGGTCCCAATGTTGAAGTGGTGGTGAGGGTCAGAGCCTGGGCCCTTAGCTCCTGAAGGCTGGCATCCTCTTCCTGTGCTTCCTGGAACTGTCATCTACTGGTCACATCATGAAGGTCGAGTGCGTCCGTATCATCCGTTGAGTCCTCGCTGTCTTCGAGTTCACCAAGTCATCCCTCTCCATCGTGTAGTCTTCTCCCCGCTGCTTTGGCATCTCAGACCCTCTCAAGCGCATCATATATCAGGGTTCAGTCGGACCCTAGCAACATGTTGCAAGCTAGGTGGGACACTATCCCCACCAGCAGCTCTCCTTGATATTCCATTCCTTGGAGGCATGTCCATTGGCAGCTAATGTCTTAGTTTCCCCGTCAAGGCATGACACCTTCACCGGGTCTGCCTCCCGGCCTTGCTGCAGGGTGACCAGATCAGCCCTTACCAATGACTGGGCACACCCTGAATACAGCATGGCTTGCACAGGGTGTTTCCTAACCCAAGCTTTTACTACCAGATGCCTCCAAACCATGCTTTCTCCCCCGCTGACATAGCTGCAGTCCATGGGTTCCAACTGGTCCAGTTCTTTTCGTCCCTCCATCGGCCCCCTTGCCGTATTATCACCATCAGCAGGTTCGCTCGGACACTCTTTGGAGAAGTGCCCACTCTTCCCTCAATGGAAACATATCATATCTCTGACCACTCCCCTGACATGGTCCGCCTTCTTTCTGAATCTCTCGGGCTAAGCATTACGGGGAAGGGAGGGAATCTGCCTCTCCTGACCGTAGCTGGCTTTGGAGGCTGCGAACGCTTCTGCTACCCTGAGTGCCTCTTCACACTTATGGGGTGAATGTTGGTGTACCCAACGCTGTGTGCGTTCTTCGAACTCATTAATAAACTGCTCCAGCAGTATCTGATCCGCAGGAGTGTCTTGATTGCAGAACATGGGATTCAGCCACTTATTGAAGAGGTCCCACAGCAACTGTAGCAAGAGTCGGGGTCACTTTTCCTCCAGTCCCTTTCTGGCCCTGAAGAGCTGCCAGTAGTGTTCCAGATTAATTTCCAGCCAGTATAGTATGGTGGTCTTTACTCGGTCGTAATCCCAGGCTTCCTCACAGGGAAGGGCACAATATGCAACCTGGGCCTTGCCAACCATGACGGCTCTGAGCTGGCTGGCCCAATACCCCTTATCTAGGCCTGTCATAATGCCATGTTGTTCAAAGGCCTCAGTGCAAGCCTCTGGGTCATCTTCCTATATCATCTTAGGCATCCTAAATGCCGTGAAGCTGTGCCGCAGCCAGTCCTGCTGCCATTCCATCATTTGCTGCTCTGCATCGAGAATTTGTGTTAGGGCCTGCAAGTTTTGCCCCAGGACATCCGGAGGGGTCATGGCTGCTGGTTGCATGGCGGGAGGTCCTCTAGGGGTTGGATCTTCACTGCCCTTCCCGGCCAATGCACCACTTTGTGCCTGCCTGAACTCGAACGCCCACTCGTGCACCACCTTGGGATGGACAGTAGAGGATGTCTGCTCTCTGGCTTCATGGGTTCCCTGCAATGGGCTTTGGTTGTCCTTCTGGCTTTCCCCAAACTCATCTGCCACATCTTTGAAGGGTGAATCAGTTTGGGGTTCAGCCTTGAAGTTCCCCTTGGGGTCGACCACTCTGCTTGTGGGACGTTTGTGCAGCTCCAACATCCCTTACACCCCAACCTTACACCAGCCTCTGGCGGGACACCTGGTCTTGGAATGGCCCCCTCCGGTATGGATGTTTCTCGCATGCACTCTGCAGTATCATTGCTCCTCATTGCCTTTAACTGATATCTGCCCCCTACTCCTTAGGGGAGGATGGTCAGTCACCTCAGGCCCTCGACCTCGAACCCCCTTGAGTGGGTTGGCTCTGCCCCTGGAGCGAACAGGCGGGGCGCCCCTGTTGGACTGGGGTAAAGAAAATAAAACAAAGAACCTGGGAGCGATCGAGCAAGGAGACTTGCTGTTCCCTCGGGGCCGGCTTCATGTCTCCCTCCATGTCACTGCACCCGTCCCCAGCAATTTTAGGGGTGAGTTGCCCCAAATGCTCCTCCTCATTTGGGGCTTGATTTCAATACCCTGGGTGGGGAGATCCCTCGCAGCTTCTGCTGTCCTTCACTGTCTGGCTCTGTCCTTTGCTGATGTGGAGAGCCTCCACCTCTTCACTTGCTCTCTCCTCCCTGCTGCTGGCAGCTGCTTTTATTCTTGCTGGCTGGTGTGTCCTCACGATGTCACCCGATGGCCTTAATTGCACAAAGATGCAGCTTGTGAACCATGTGGGCTCTTCCCTTCAGCATTCCAGCATTGCTCCTCCTGCAAGGAAGTAAATGTTTTGCTTTTTTCCCTCCATTTTGCTATCTTTTTCAGTGCCAAGCACTGCGGGCAGGGCTTCCTGGTCCCACTTCTTATCCCCGGGACATGGACTGCTGAAAACAGAAGCAAATCTGGTCTGCATCTCTGCATGTGTAGTTGCCTGCCTGGGGTGGGTTTACTCTAGCATAATTTACTCTAGAGTAAACCCAGCCCACAGTATTTGCATGTGTAGATGCACCTAGTGTGAAATTTGAACATTAAAGTAATTGTAGATGTACCTATTAATTAGTTTAAAGATTAGGAATAGGGGCTTAACATGGCATCACCAGGTGGTTGGGAATCATTGGAAAGACTTAAACAGGTGCCTCCTGTGTACAAGGTACCCTAAGCCACAGAGAAAATAGGCAGATGTATTTAGGGTGACCACCTTTTCAAAATGGAAAAGTGGGAAACATGCTTGCCTCTTCTCCCCCACCCCTCAACACCCACCAGCAGCATGGCCATAGCAGAGTTGAGTAGATGCAGGCTGCCTGTTGTGGATGTAGTGATCCCTGCCCTGCTGCCTACTTCCCCCAGAAGCCCTGGGCTGGCCATGAACTTCCTGCCCACCCAGCACTAGTGCGGGGCACAAGTCCATGCTGTTGCTGCTGCCACCCCTGCTGCTGCTAGGCAGGCAGAGGATGCCTCAACCTGGCAGCACGGCCAGCTCAGGGTTTGTGGAGGGAAGGCAGGGTGGGAATCCCTGCAGCAGGCAGCCTACAACTGCCCCCACACCACACAGAAATCTGTGTCCCCCTATCTCCCCCTTGTGAAAGGAGTGCAGTGACTAGGAGCTGCCTCTTACCTCCCCCCTCCACATGAGCCACCTGTGACCTGTTCCTGCTCCATGTCGCAGCCCCAGGTCCCATGCACTGCTTTCACTGGGCAGTGCCACAGTCCCACTACCTCCCTCACTGTGAGAATCTCAAGCTGCCCCCGCCCCACTTATGCAGCCCTCCATAGACTTACCTGCAGGGAACTACTCTCCATGCTGCCTGAGATTCTTTTCAGCCCCATACATGCGTACGGCCACAGATATGCATGTGGCGTGTCCTGCGTCCTATTCCCAGCAGCCTTAAACTGCCCTTTGCAGGGTGAAATGCTGCAGCCTGCAGGTGTAAGCCACCTTCCATGGTGAATGGACAACTCAGATTCGTGCACAACACTGCCAATCTGAGACAAATGCTGTCCTGGAGTCCTGCAACCTGGGACCCGGACTTGATGCTCCCATTTCAGGACTGTTCCACTCAATTAGAGACAGGTGGTCACCCTTGCTGCATTCTGTACCTACAAGAAACAGCTCATAAAGAATGACTAACAGTAATCCACCCTATATGCCAATAACAGGAGTATCTCTGGAGCCAGGCCCTCTCCCAGGGCCTACAGCATTTGAAAGTCAGTGGTGTCTTTGGATACTGAGGCTTCCTGGTCATTGCAATTTAGAGAGTTGTCAAACAGCAGCTAGGGATTTGACATCACTTTGATGGATGAGGTTTATACAGATTTAATGCCATGAAATGACAGTGTCCCAGTTAGTCCTTCCACATGTTGCCCCATTTGTGTCTAGCATCACTCTGGTCTTTCCAGGCTTTTGCTTGGGCCAAGTGCTCCTCATCAAAGAATCTTTTTATGGTTCCATTTGGTCACCCATATTTCTCTTTCTTTCAGTGGAGAAGACCTGTGATCTATCCAGGTAATGAAATCTCATACTGTAGTGTATGTATTGTGTAATGTAATGTATTGTGTGAATAGGAAATGTCATAGGCAATGCATACAGGGGGTAGTGGGGGCACATGCTCCCCTCCCACCCCACTCCCCCGCCGAGATTGGCCACCACCAAAGCTGCCACCAGCTTCTGTGGGCAGTCCCCACTCACCACTTGCCAACCCTCCCCCCCACTTCTAACACTTCTGATAGCGTCTGTAGGCGGTCCCCACTCACCGACACCAACACTGGCGGCTCCAGGTGGTCCCTGCTTGCCACTCGCCACTTGCCGACGACGACACTGACACTGATGCTGGTGGCTGCGGGGAGTCCCCGCTCTCTGCTCACCACCATAGCACCCCCCACCGTCTCAGAAGGCACCAGTCATTCATGGGAAATGTTATATTACTGTATAACAGAAGGGGAGCAAACCTACAGGTTCCTGAGGGCTGTGATGCTGCCCTCAGGAATCTGGAAGCAGGAAGAGGAAGTGATGAGCCGTGATGAGCAACCCTGCAGAGTCCTGAACTACAAATCCCACTTTTCTTTATAAAAGTGAGAAAACCCCTTTTGGCTGAGGTGCTAATGCCTGAGTATAGATATATTGGTACTATATTGAATCAATTATCAGTACTCCCTTTTCCTGGGACTTCTGTTCCTTTTTTTGCTTTCTAGGCAAGTTCTTAGGCCCGCTCAGAGTTAGTGGCAGGAAGGTCTCAAAATCTCTTAGGGCCACATATTTTTGGAGCAACCTAAGAGTCCCCACCACACACACGGCACATTCTGTTTCCCCTAGTGAGTGTAAACAGCAGATTTTAATCACATAAGTGCCAAATGCCTCCTTTTCATAAGTAGAAATGCTATTTCCCTGGCAGCATGGACATGTAAGTGTTTGTGTCTGAGCATATACAGCAGGCTGGGCCCTGCCCAGGAAGCTGCTGTTCCTTTCACTTCCCAATTTAACAAATGCTTCAAGATGACAATGCATATAGAAGTTTTAAATGTAAAAACTGGACAGAAAAGCTACAATTAAAACCTGTAGCTCTTTTACTGCAGGAATTAGATATGGAACTTGCTATATGACATGCTGAAGAACTTTTTCCAACTTTCTGGACAAAACTGAAGTCATCTTTTGGAGGGCACAAGGCATCTTTCAGGTTCTTGACAAAAGCAAAAGCATTTTTGGAGCCAGAACACAGAATAAAACTTCCCATCAGGATCAGCCAGGTAGGTGAACTTTGTTGATTGATAAACATTCAGGAGACCTTTTATGCTCTCCAAGAGACCATTTTTTGTTAGGTAATGTAATAATACAAAAAATAGACAATCCTTTGACAATTACTTTTATTATTTATTTAAAAACTCCATTATTTGTACACTCAAAATCAATTGCATTCAAATATTTTACAGATAGATTTCATAGCAACCCCCCCCAAATAAAACCCCAAAACCTCAAAAAAGAACAAAAAATTACCCAGAAAATACTGAAACTAAATGGAAATGAAACAAACAGGCCCAATCTTTCTCTAAGGTAAGACAAAGTTTTGTAAAAGAGAACCTCTTCTACTTGAAGTACAGGAAAGAATAGACTGTTCCAATCTCAACTTACATCATTTTCTTTTTTTGATTATTTTGTTTGGACCTTTTCTTTCTGTGGTTTTCATGCTCTGATTGTAGACTTAAGCATTTCAGTATTTGTCTTTGAAAGAAGTAGGAGAAAAAATATTTCTAGAATGAATCAAAGTACAAAATTGTATCTTTTACTGAGCCTGAAATCAGTGGGAATTAAGCACATAATTAAATATTAATACACAGGGAAACACGTATATGCTGAAATGGGACCAGCATTTCCAAAGAGCTTCCAGAGATGTGTGGGGCTGGCCAGCAAGGACAACAATGATAATTATACCTTCAGGGAAGATTTGATAACCTCCTGGCAAGATATAAGTCATGTTCGAAATGGTGAAATAGAGTATTCTCCACTTATTTTTTTAAAGGACAGATGATTTTATTGTAGTATCTTCAGAGAAACTAAACATTTTAAAACAATTTTTCATGAGAGCTTTTCAACAAAATATACTTTAATTTTATGCACTTTTCCCAGTTCTTTTAGAAAGTAATTCACAGCATACATTTTTGTCATGTGACAAATTAAATTGAAATTAAAACCAAAACCAAAAAAGTTCCTCTATTTTTTCCTTAAATCTTTTCTCCTTTAATAATCAATAAAGGGCAAACCATGCAAATCTATAAATTCCCAGCAATGCATATTTTTTCCCCTTTGAAACTATTTGAAACAAGAATTTGTTTGAAATAGTTGCATGACAAAACTAGAAAGAAATACTTGAAACAATTTGATATTGTTTTAATTGCCATATAGTACCAAACTGTATTGTAATACTGCCCACTTCCACTGCTGCGCCAATGATAAAGAAACAGATAATGATTTTCTTAAATCCTAAGCTCCTCCATCCTGTTATAAATTTTATTTATTGCTTTAAATTGCTTGTTTGTTTGTGTTTTAACAGAGCTTTCTAATCCCCATTATTCCAGAGTAAAGCTAGAGAATATGATCCCAGTATAAACTGAGGCCTCGGGGGCTGAATTAAAAATGTATTTTATACCCCATGATTTTTAGGCAAGTCTTATGAGTTCTGGGGATCTACCTGACTCAGGATTTTTTGAATACTTGTTAGGAGCCTGCAGGTCCGTGTGGGAGGCGTCTCTTCCACAGTTTCTCGCACAGAACACACAGAAGCTTGGGAAGGGTTTGGGCAGAGGGCAGGCAGTAGGCCTGTGCAAATAAGGAAGTATTTCATTTGGATTTGGATTTGGATTCAACCAATTCATTGGAAAACAGCAGTGATTCGATTCAGAGACTCAAATCACTGTCCCAAATCAATTCAAACTGGCGAAATCGGCTCAGGGAAAGATTGGAGAGATTCAGTGGATTCAGAGGCTGATTCGGAGAGATTGTAGTTTGTAGTATAGCATAAAGATACCAGATCTAGGCCATAGACTATAATCAGTGTACAGATTAGTCTGCTATTGGTTAGCCTGAAGAAAAACTGCTTTGGGTTTCCGGTGGCTTTCACCAATTTGTCTACACTAGGGAGCTGTTGCCACTACAGCTGTGAAGACATAGCTGTTGTGATAGCACCTGCTAGTGGAGATGGTGGCAACCGAGACCAACTAGTTCAGAAGAGCAGGAGCTTTTGTGGGCAACAGCTTACTCCATCGGATCATATGGATAGATTAGCCAACAGGAGCCTAGAACCTGCATCCCCCCTTTCCAGGAAAGGACTACAGCCTCTCAGCTGTTGGGCTAAAATGTACAGGTCTCCTCCACCATATAGTTCCTGGTGCATGCACCCAGGTATGTAAGTACATAGAGGTCTACACGTGCAGCTTATACATCAAGGAGTAGAATTTCCACTGTACAGAAGTGCCAAAAATACTGTTGTAAAGATTAAAAAATAGCCACTTAAATGATGAGCATGGATCCTGGTTTTCCCTAATAAAAAGCACCAAATTCTCTGCTAAAAAAATCACATATTCTTTAATAAACCCCCCCCAAAACTGTGATTAAAATTAAAGACCCCCAACAGCCCCCACTTCCTCCAGATGCCCCTCACTTTCTGTCCACAGCTTCTTGGCCCTGCCTGTGCCTCTCTGTCCCTTTCCATAACACTCACAGGCTTGCTGGTGCCCCTCACCTCCCCCCCCAGCCACTGCTACCCCAGCCCTGCTGGAATGGGGAGCCAGCTGCCAGGGCTACGGACCTGGGTCCAGACCCTTCTGTCCCCACTCCCTACTGTTGCTTTCTCTAGGCTTGGATGAGGTGGCTTCCTGCCACCCCACACACTCCTGGGGACCCGCACCTCCCAGATTTGTTACTTCCCTCCCCTGGGGCCTGCGCAGCCCAGGAGGCATGTCCCATCATGGCAGAAAGCAGCTGAGCTGCATGGAGAACCTGCTTGCTGTTGTTGCAAAAAATTGCAGTCCGTTTCTCTGGAGGCACGCGAAGAAATCTCAGACACACACTTATTAGCAGCACAAAAGGTGTATTTGCAAATAGGGTCAGAGCAGAGCCAAGAGACTCAGATTACTCCGAACCCCTGAGGAACTTTTCAGCTAGTTTTTATCCCTTCCCTCCTGGGCACATGTGCAGAAACAGGAACTCTTACAGCTCATTTCCGTTTCATACAAACATGTATGTGGCTACTTCTCTTCATCCATCGCATGTATATTATAATTAACTACTTAAGTATGCAGGGCGGATAAGTAAATATGCATCAGCTAATTGCGCATGCTCAGAAAGTTCTTTAGGCAATACAAAAGGTATATATTTGCAAATAGGGTCAGAGAGAGAGACAAAAGATCAAACCCTCTGCCCGCGGGGAACACTTCTCGCAGGCTTTTATCCCCTCTCTCCTGAGCATGTGTACAGAAGCAGGAACTCTTACAACTCATTTCCGGTTCATACAAACATGTATGTGAATACGTCACATCATACATCGCATGTGTATTCTTGCCCAGAAAGTACTTTGGGTTACAAGAAGTTCAAATTCAAGGCCAAGATGGCAATTATTCTTATCTAGCCTAAGAAATGTGGGAGCCATGAAAGAAAGTGTGATTTAGTGTAACAAAGAGATAGTAAATTTGCAGAACAAAGAGAGAGTGATACCTTAGTACAAAGAGCCCTTAGTAGCTTTTTCCTTCAATCTCCAACCCCCCTTCTTCCACCAAGGAGACAAGGAGAGCTAGCAGCTGTGCTGTTCTAACAACACTATTGATAATGCATTTTTAATAATATTTCTAACAATATCCCCCCTCAAGATGCTTTCTGCTCTTTACTTCTTTTGGACATATCAAGATAATTACGAGGAATTTTTCTGAGGACCATGACTTTTGCTACAGTCTGTGCTTTCAAAGGGACTGCTGTGACCTGCATTCCTTCTACTGTGGTGGTTATCAATCTAGTGAGACAAGGAATAAGGCAAGGGATAAAAATCAAACCAGTCAGAGCACACAAAAGCACAAACCCTACTTTTCTCCACCAGGGTCCTCCAAATAATTTAAACCACCAGTCCTTATTCCATGTGGTTTCCCACGTTTGTATTGGTACATGGGCTATTTTCCTTATCTCTTTGGCAATCTCTAAGACCGCTTTTCCGTTGTCATCTATTTGGAGGCAACAATTAGGTTGAGCTTTCCGCAGACTCCGCCATCCTCTGCAAGTAAATAGTCTAAGGCCATCCGATTTTGGTATATGGCTGCTCTCATCTGAGAACTCTGTCGGGCCAATAACTCGAGAGCAGTGGCAGTTTGGTTAGTAATTATTTCCAAGACTGCCTGCAAGCTGATGATTCTCTTTAGCATATATATTGGTGTCCGGTACCCCCAACTCCCATCATTAGCCCATGTAGCCGGTCCATAATACTCAATAATCCTCTGAGGAGGCCACTCATCCTCCTTCCACTTTTGGGAGCCACCCTGTGTCAAACTTACATCAGTACTTCTCTTGGCCCTTTTCCAATCATCATACAAAGAGACTCCCAGCTTATTTCCAACCTCAGACGGTAACAAAAAGAAAGCTGGTACAATTACTCCCATATAGCAAGTTCCTGTCCACCCTTGTGGTAGTATTGTATAGGCCCGTTGTCCACAAATCCAATAGTATTCTCTTAAGGCCCTATTTTCTCTATTGGTGGCATTTGGAGGGGCCCAACCATAGGGCATCTCGGGAAACCCCAAGCCTCCTTCTGGACCCAAAGGACCAGCAACTGCGTGGCCTCCTTTCATGGAACATTCCCATAGCCCATCCTGGCTCTTGTCTGTACAATCTGTCCGATCATCACTTCGATTTGTGGCACTCCAATACTTATTAAACCACACAATTGTTCCATTAGGATGCTGCCACACTAGCCGATTATACCCTGGGCTATTAGGATAATAAAGCCGTTCTAATTTTGTAAGGTTCATCCACCTTACTTTTAAAGTCCATATGCAACGGCTGTGTCCCAACCTTTTTCCTGTACCATTATTACTGATGCAATACCCTCCCAATGCCACTTGGGAAAATTCCCAACTGTGGTTCTCATCCCATTTTTGACTACTACTCTTAACATCTGCCTTACTACTTACTAGCCACTTCGGGGCCAAAGGAAAAGCCCTCCAAGGCCACTGGCCTCTGGCCTCCCGGAGCCCCGCACAGGCCCAGCAGTTGGTAAGATTAAAAGTACCTGCAATTCTTTCCATCATGTCAACATACAAATTTGTCCCTGGGGAAACAATTGGGGAAAGCGGGGGCATAGGCCAGCGGCTAAGGCTACGCAATCCTGCTTCTTTCATTATGCAGATAACAACAAGGCACATTAAGATTCCCACCATATTTTCCCTTTTACTTTCTTGACTAATTTTCTGAGCTCTGATTAAGCCGTCTCAGGCGCACTTGGAGATCACCAGTAGGTTCACAGCTCCACTTGCTGGCTTCTTGTTCCGAAGACGACTCAGCTTCCGGAGTGAGTTCGTCTTGGGAGTTGTTGTCCTCTGACGCTTGTGGATGTCGTTTCACATGGGTATGGTGTATCCAACGGTCATGGCCAGCAATCTTTACAGCGGTGTGAGTTGTTAGAAGTACCTGGAAAGGGCCACTCCACCTCTCAGTCAAAGGTTCCTTTTTCCACCGCTGCACCAAGACCCAATCTCCCGGGGAGAAGTCATGTACTGGTACGTTTAAAGGCAGACGCTGAAAGGAGGCTGCATACCTGTGAAGAGAAGACAAGACAGACTGCAAAGCAATAACGTACATATGAAGTTCACTATTACCTAATTCAAAAGTTACATTTTCTCGCATCCCAGGAGGTAAGACTCGAGGGGGCTTGCCAAACATAATTTCATATGGGGTCAATTTGAGGCCCCGTCGGGGAGTGTTTCGAATGCTAGTAAGAGCGAGCGGCAGTGCTTGAGGCCACTTAAAGTGTGTTTCAATACAGATTTTGGTGAGCAGAGTCTTTAAGGTCCTATTCATGCGTTCCACTTGTCCTGAACTCTGTGGTCTCCATGGTGTGTGTAATTTCCAAGTAACCTTGAGAGTCTGCACGACTTCTTGAACCACCTTTCCCACGAAGTGTTGTCCTTGATCCGACTCAATGGACTCAGGCAGGGAATACCAGGGAATGATCTCCTGCAACAAATACTTCACTACTGTAGCCGCAGTGGCAGTCCTGGTGGGCCAGGCCTCGACCCATGTCTACCATGACAAGTAAAGACCCGTGATGTCCGGACCGTGGGAGCTCGGCAAAATCAATCTGCCATGCCTGTCCAGGGTACGCTGCCCAGGGTCTACCTCCCATTGGCACAGGGGGTTTCCTTCGAGGGTTTACTTTCTGGCATGTGATGCACTTGGTAGCAATGCGCTGAGCTTCTACATATAGCCCTGGGGCTACTGCTTGGCGGATCACTAGATCACCCATGGCCAAGCCTCCCATATGGGTTCTTGCATGGAGCTGTTGCAGCACCTCCCAAAGCAATGGCCTGGGTATCATGACTTTCCCTCCTGGTACTATCCACCACCCCTGGGAGTTCTTTTCTGCACAAGCTTTCTGTGCAAATTTATCTTCTTCAGGGGAATACTGTGGGACTAAATCCTGGACGTCTGGCCATATGGCATGGGACATGGCCTGCTTGGATACCCCTTCCGCTTCTCCCCCAATAAATGCAGCTTCCTTTGCTGCTGCATTAGCCTTTGGATTTCCAAGCTTATGCTTTTCCTCAGCAGCCTTCCCATGGGCCCGCACATGAATGACTGCTACCTCTTTAGGCCGGTGGAGTGCCTCTAGTAGCTTGATAATCTGGGGGCCATTAGCAATCTTATTCCCAGAGGCCGTAATAAAGCCCCTTTCTTTCCACAATAGTCCGTGCGCATGGACTGTAGAAAAAGCATAGCGAGAGTCAGTGTATATGTTAACCCGCTGGTCTGTCCCCAGCTGTAATGCTCGGGTGAGCGCAGTGAGTTCCGCGGCCTGTGCCAACCATGAGCTCGGCAATGACTCCCTCCATACCTTATCCAAGGTTACCACTGCACATCCTGTTCATCTTTTTCCATCGATGACAGAGCTGGAGCCGTCTACGAAGTATTCAACATCTGGGTCCTCAATTGGGTCCTCAGCAAGATCAGGTCGCAGCTGCGTAGTTTGATTCAGGACCTCAAGACAGTCATGCATGGGTTTCCCTGGCTCCGGCAGCAAGGTTGCAGGGTTTAAAGCTGTAGTATGTTTGAAAGTAAGTCCTGGATTAGAGAGCAAAAATATCTCATACCGTGATTGTCTGGAGGGGTTAAGAAATTTCCCTCCCTCAGTCCCTAGGATCTGGGGAACTCCATGAGGAGTGAGTATTTCCATATCCGCACCCATGACTATCTTCTGGGCTTCTTCAACAACCACTGCTGTGGCTGCCACAGCCCGAAGACAGGCTGGCCACCCGAGTGCAACTGGATCTAGAACCTTTGAGTAATATCCCACGGGTCTCCAGGTCGGGCCTGACGGCTGTGTCAGCACGCCTGATGCAACCCCTCAATTCTCATGAACATACAGTCGATATGGTTTTTTACTGTTTGGGATGGCCAGGGCAGGGGGCTGGGTTAATGCTGCCTTCAGCAGATCAAAGGCCTGCTGCATTTCTTTATTCCATTTCCATTTAGTGAGACTCTCCTTAGTCAGGGAGTCATACAGTGGTCTAGCCTTCCCACCATAATCTGGTATCCATAGTCGACAGAACCCAGTTAGCCCTAGGAATGCCCGCAGCTTCTTGGGTGACTTAGGTGGGGTTAGACCTTGGATTGCCTGTATGCGATCTGCACTCAGGGCTCTGACTCCTTTTGAGAGCTTATATCCCAAAAATGTGACTTGAGGCTGACATATCTGGGCTTTCTCTCTAGAGACTTTATATCCTTTTTCCCCCAGAGTGTTTAGCAGTGACCTGGTGGCTTCCTCGCAGAGCTGCAAGTTTGGGTTTGCAACTAGCAGGTCATCCACATACTGGAGGAGAGTCACTGCAGGGTGTGATCCCTTCCACTCCTCCAAGTCCTTCTGAAGGGCAAGTCCGAAAATATGGGGGGCTGCTACGAATCCTTGTGGGAGAACTGTCCACATGAGTTGGGCTTTATGGAAGGTGTCTGGATCCTCCCATTCAAAAGCAAACAATTTTTGACTCTCTCGGTGAAGGGGAATAGAGAAGAAAGCATCTTTCAAATCTAGCACTGAAAATATTTCAGCTTCCCCCGGTACTTGTGTCAAAATCGTGTGAGGGTTCGGGACTACAGGATGGTCTGAAAGGACCTTCTTATTTACTGCCCGTAGGTCTTGGACCAGTCTGTATGAGACCCCATCTGCCTTCGGCACTCCAAGGATGGGGGTGTTATAGGGTGAGGACCCTTCCACTAGCCATCCGCACCTCTTGTATTTCTCTATTAACGGCTTGAGTCCAGCTCTGGCCACTCGGCTGAGTGGATACTGCTTTACCCGAACGGGCCCCTCCCCATCCTTGAGTACAATCCTTACCGGGGAGACGAACTTAGCTCGTGCAGGGGTTCCATCAGCCCATACCGAGGGGTCTACTCCAGTCATGTGATCTTCTGGACTTACTGCAGGGCGTCGGTCCTCCAGGAGAGCCATCTGATAGTTCGAGCTCTGCTTGACAGGTAGCTGGACCACCATCTGATCGTCTCTGAAAAAGATCTCAGCTTGCAATTTTGTGAGTAAGTCCCGCCCAAGGAGTGCAACCGGGAACTTGGAGAATACACGAAGGAGTGCTCGAGCAAATGGTCCCCCACTTTGGTGAGGAGTGGTTTACAAACAGGGAGTCGGGATTGCGTTCCCTCAATCCCTTCTACAAGTACATGCTGTTCACTAGTTCCTGCACAGGGGGTTTTTTCTGGAATCATTGAAAATGTAGCCCCAGTATCCACCAAGGCTTCAAAGTTTTTGCCACCAACCCTAATGGTTACCATGGGATCTTCTCGGGCTCCAACCCGAAGGGTAGTGGTCTTAGATCCCTGTCCCCTTCATTCTGAATCCTCACCCTTGTCTTCTGCCCGCATGAGGTGACCTCTCGGTTCCCTCTCTCTCTTCTCCTTCAACTTCGGGCATTCCCTCTTCCAGTGTCCTTTCTCTTTGCAATAAGCACAAACGTCTGCTCCCACTCTTTCTCCTTTCCCCTTCTGTATCCCAGCCTTTCCAGGGTTCCCTCCAGTTATAGCAGCTGCTAGTGCTGCCATCTGTCGCTGAGCCTTTTTATCCTCCTTGCGCTCCTGCACTTGCTCACGATTCCCATACACCTTATATGCAATTTCCACCATCTCTGAAATCGGTTTCCCCGCACCTCCCTCAGTTTTCTGTAACTTCTTACGGATATCAGCAGCAGATTGACCAATAAACATAAGATTTACCATGCGTTGATTATCTGGGGCTTCTGGATCCAGATCCGAAAACCTGCGAAACGCCTCATACAGCCTCCCAAGGAAAGCTGAGGGATCCTGCTCTCTTCCCTTTCTCACTTCATACAACTTAGACAGATTAGTAACCCGAGGCACTGCCTTTCCCATTGCTTCCACTATAATTCCCAGATACCGTGCACTCAGCTCTCTGCCCTCTGCAGTATGATTATCCCATCTTGGCTCTTCTATAGGGCAGGTATCACACAGAGTACGGCCAGCAGCACCCTCTGACTCAACTCTGGCTGCTGCAATACGTTCCGCTGTTCCCAACACTAATCTCCTCTCCTCCAGGGTTAGGAGGGTCTGGAGCATCATCTGGACATCAGCCCAAGTGGGTCGATGAGTCTGCCCAATAGATCGAAACAGGTCCCTCATCTTTTCAGGGTCTTCACGAAAAGAGGGGCTCTGATTCTTCCAGTTAAATAAATCTGAAGTGCTAAATGGGGTGTAGACAAAAGTTGCATTGCCTCCTTCCCCAATAACCTCTCGCATCGGACAGTTCAGCACCGGCTGTGACTCTGGAGGCTTGCACTTGTTGCAGAAATCTGCTATGGTTCGTTTCTCGGGAGGCGAAAAAAACTCTCAGTCACAGACACACTCCATTAGCAATACAAAAGGTATATATTTGCAAATAGGGTCAGAGAGAGAGACAAAAGATCAAACCCTCTGCCCGCGGGGAACACTTCTCGCAGGCTTTTATCCCCTCTCTCCTGAGCACGTGTACAGAAGCAGGAACTCTTACAACTCATTTCCGGTTCATACAAACATGTATGTGAATACGTCACATCATACATCGCATGTGTATTATAATTAACTACTTAAGTATGCAGGGCGGATAGGCTTATATGTATTAGCTGATTGCGCTTGCCCAGAAAGTACTTTGGGTTACAAGAAGTTCAAATTCAAGGCCAAGATGGCAATTATTCTTATCTAGCCTAAGAAATGTGGGAGCCATGAAAGAAAGTGTGATTTAGTGTAACAAAGAGATAGTAAATTTGCAGAACAAAGAGAGAGTGATACCTTAGTACAAAGAGCCCTTAGTAGCTTTTTCCTTCAATCTCCAACCCCCCCTCTTCCACCAAGGAGACAAGGAGAGCTAGCAGCTGTGCTGTTCTAACAACACTATTGATAATGCATTTGTAATAATATTTCTAACAAGGTCACCAAGAGTTTAAATCCCCCCCCCCCCCTTTCAAGCACACAGTCAGTTGAATTCCAGCTTCTGTAATCTGCATGAGAAAACCAGGGGGAGGCTGGGGGAGAGAGTGATTTAGCATAAGAAAAACTGTAGCAAGACTGGCCAAGGAAAAAAAAGTCCTTGGCAGTGTTTTTTTCTTATCAGGTACGACATGCAAACTGTGCATTTCTAACAACACTCCATTTCTAACAATATTATAACAATACTCCATTTCTAACACTGTTGTGAGCCCTGTGCTGCCCTGGCACAATTTGCCCAGATGCAAATTGCAGGGTGGTAGCCCCTTCTGAGGGCATGAAGCCTGCCAAGTTTCAAGGGGATGGGTGCAGCGGTTTCTTGGAAACTGCACCTCAACGTCTTAAAAGCAAAATCTGCTGGGAGCAGCAGCCTCCTGTCATCTGAGTGCAGATCTGGGGGCCCACACCCCCGGGAGGGCTGTGGGGTTAAGCTGGACTCCTCCCGGGGGTGAGTGCACCCAGATCTGCACCAGATGACAGGAGGCTGCCCCTGCCACCTGGGACCAGCACTGGGCACAGCCCGCATCCAGCGCCAAGAAAGGCAGATGCTGCCACTGGCCCCAGGCAACAGCAGCAGCCTCCTGTCATCTGAGTACAGATCCAGGGGCCCACACCCCCGGGAAGGCCATGGGGTTGTGCCAGACTCCTCCCAGGGATGTGGGCCTGCAGATCTGTGCTGGACCAGTTCTTGTTCAGGCAGAGGTGGGGAAGGGGGAGTCCTTTGGGAGTCAGACAGGCTGCGTCCTGGGCCAGGGCTCCCCAGGACCCCCGAGCTGAGAGGTAACAGTGTGTGTATGTTTGGCCATAGTGGAAGAGGGGGTTGGGGAGCAGGGGGAATAGGAAGGCATGTGCCTACTGCCCCAAGCCCAGCAGTCTCCCCAGGCTCCCCAGCCAGCACCAGGAGGAGAAGGGGCCACTCCCCAACTTCCCCTGTAGCCCAGCTCCTGTGGGGAGAGGGGACCTCCAATTTTGTGTTTGCCCAGGGCCCCAGGACACATTAATCCACCCGGGCAAGGAGCACATCTGGACCTGGAGCCCGTCATTCTGGACTGGCAATTTGCTGGTATTATTATAATTGTGATTCTATAATGGAAAAAAATGAAATAGAATGACATTTAAATTCGTATTCATAAAAGAGACACTTATGTTCGTACCACTTATGGCTGCATCCAGATGAGTGAGCATGTGCCTGTAGTGGCATCTCAAATCAGTTTGAGATGCTGCAAGTGGCACACTGGGAATGAAAAAAGTTTCCCCGTGCTGCAAATATGCAGTGCAGACTCTAAATTTGATACTGGGAAATCCTGGTATCAAAAAATTACACAATGGAAAGAAGTGACACGCAGCACACTCCCGGAGCTTGCCCTGAGGAAACTGGAGGGTGCGTCCCCCCAGAGGAATGCTCTAGCTTCCAGCCAAAGCATCTCTATTAGGCCTATGGCTAACATTCGCTTGGATTTGGATTTGGCCGATTCTGGGGACAGTGATTTGATTCGGTGATTTGAATCACTGTCCTGAATCAATTCGGCCAAATCAGATTTGGAGATGTAGTCACCACCGAATTGGCTGAATCTCTGAATAAAACAGGATCCCATCCCCTGCTTACTCTCCCAGCCCTGTCCGTGGCTGCCCTGCATCCGAGCTCTTAAAAAATAAAAAATATATAAAAAGCCCCACACTCACCAGCTGCTGCCAGGTGGGGAGGTGATATCTGTTTTTCCCCATTGCCCTGTGCTGGAGGGGGCTATGCCATGAGCCCCAAGAAGCCGTGAGGCTGCTGCAGCAACTGGTAAGTGCAGGCTTTTTTTTTTAAGAGCCGAGATGCTGGGGCCGGGGGGGAACCATTGATGGAGCTGGGAGAGCAGGTGCTCAGGAGGTGCTCAGGAGAGCAGGCAGGGGATTCGGCCTGGTAGCTCTCCCCCCATGTTCCCCTCCCCCCTCCTCTAGTCCGTCCCCCGCACCCCTTACTTACCGGCATGGAGTCTGCGTCAAGCTCCCCGGGGCAACAAGTAAGGACTGACCGAATCTCTGAAGCTCTCTGGATCTTTTCTGAACTGATTTGGAGAGCTTTGAATTGATTCAGACCATTTTATTGGTCTCCTGATTCAATTTGGATTCAGAGATTTGGCTGCCAAATCGGGTCAAATCTCCTCTGAATTTAATCAGCACCTGAAGCTTCACACAACCCTCATGTCTATGGCTGCCCCATGCCCCTGCTGCCCCAGCATGCTGCCTAAGCCTGTTGGGGGGAAAAGGATTGGCACAAGGCTGCAGCAGATTGGCCTCCTTAGAGCATCTTGTGCACAGGGAGGGAAGGGGCTTGCCCAGCCCGGTCCCTGAGCCCCAGTCAAGGGCTTCCCAGAAACAGCATGGGGATTTCTGGGGCCTAGGCACAGGCATGGGGAGCAGAACAGAAAGGGCTGGCACTGCTCAGAGCCACAAAGCAGCAGCTGGAAGAGCTGCAGCTGGGCTCATATGCTGGTGCTGGGATGAAGCTGCTGCCAGGAGGGAGCTAGTGGGGGCAGACAGGGGCTGTGGGTCAGGAGTGAGTGGCACTGGCAGAGCTGTGGGCTAAGAGTGAGGGGCAAGGGCAGGGGCAGGGCACCAGCATATCAGCGTTGCTCAGCACCCCACCTCCTGCCCTATTTACTGCTGTTCAGTAACTCCTATAAAAACTGTGAAACAGCATTTTGAGTCAACCTGAGAACAATACTAAAATAGCTATTGCCAAGGGCATGTCTCTGGAAGTGGGGAACCTTAAGTTTCCCAGCGTTCAAAGTCACACCCCTGGGACCCTGGAAGCACATGTCTGCAAGCAGGGAAAGCCGTGAAGGCAATCCTGAAGTTAGAGTCCTGATCCTGTGTGGGAAATCCCGGGGCACACGAGACTGAGACCTCCAAGTCCACAGACCTTCTGCCTGAGGTGCCTGGAGAGGGCGGGAACCTCCAGGCTGCCTGTGCTCTCCTGCCATAAAGAAAATAGACACCCATCACAATAAAGCGGCACAAATTACTGTTACTTTTTGTAGCAACCACATTGCAGTGTGACATAGTATATAGATGTCTATTTGCTTTTGTTTTGGGCCACCATAAAATGTTTGTGCCAGCACAAAGGCAAAAAACGTGATGCCTGCATTACTGTTCTCGATTGAATGGACACCTAGCGGAAGCCTGTGACCAGTTTTGCACAGCAGTGGGCAGCCTTCTCAACACATACATATCTTAAGCCAAGATAAATGGTTTTCTCTTTTGATTGACTGGAAGTTAAAACATTCAGTTTAGGACTTGTGTCAGGGGGAGTAATTCCAGAATAACCATTCCCAGTTAACTCTACATGTCAAAACACTTATTGTGAAGTAAGACTATCCACAGAGGAAATAATGAGGAACACTTTGAGTTTACACTCTACCTTATTCTACATTAATTTCCATTCACTCCATTTTGTCAAAGCCGTGACTTACTTTTCCATCGCCAAGCTCAGTAACCAAATATCTCAGCAGCTTTGACTGAAGAGTCTTTGTTTTACAACATTCATCCCACCAGATGTCTATCAGTAGGGCCCTGGGATAATTACATCATTGTTTGTCAGTTAAACTTCTTTAGGCTTCATGGCCTGCTGAAGATAGAGAAGGCCTGTGAAACTTTCTGAAACTGTCAGACATCTCAAAACACTATCTCCACAGTCCAAAGCATAACACTCATTATGCAGGACTGATACCACTCACCACTTTTGCCAGAGCTATTTACACAGTACTCTGAAGATCTTGAAGAGGATGAATCTCATGTTGCCTTGAGCAGCTATATTGGCATGCAACTGTATCTGGACCCCATGTTTTCTTTTTTTAACAGTGCATAGTGTTATGATTCTAGATCTCATTCATTTAATATGGTCTAAAATGTAACGACAACTCTTCATTATCACCAGACTCAACACATGAGTTTTCATTTAGGGAAAAAGAGAGAGGGAGTTAGGGATAACCCTGGAATTTCTGCTTCGGTGGCTGATTTTCTTGGGAATTTCTGTTTCAGTAGCTGCTTTAAGTCCACACTTTCATAAGCTTATTGAAACCCTGGTTCTTCCCCTTGTCTAGGTTGAAGTATGCACTGTCTTCCTGCTATCTAATCCAATACACAAAAGTGATAATCAGTGCTCTATGTTCTCCAGGCAAATTCTTTTCTGCATTCCCCTTGTGCTTCTGGATCACGTTTCAGTGAAGAAGATGCCTTCCTTGTTTTGCCAAATCTCCAGGGTCTCCACATCGCTGCCTGGTTTCCTCACATTCTGCATTATTCTTTGTATTTGCAAGGTGGAATCAGGTACGTGTCTGCTCCACATTAATGTGTGTTCTGCTGCTGCTGAAAAGTTTATGTAGATTTTTGTTGACACAGAGAGTGTCTAAAGGTGTGTTTAAGCCAGTTTAAATTTACTGTGCAGTAAATTACTGCGCATTAAGCACGAATAGGCTGGCATCTACACATGCAGGCATTAAAGTGTATTAACGCTGTATGTGGAATGACTTGGGACTAAAATTAGTCCCAAATCAGTCCATAGACACAACTGTTACTGCCCAGTAAGGCATCTACATATGCATTACTATGGTGTAACTAATCGGGCGTAAATGTGAAAGCTACATGATGCCAAGACCAATTTATGCTCAAGTTGCCATAAGTTGCCGTATTTACTGAACAGTAAAGGTGTGTATGTGTAGACACATACCCCTACTGCACCGGCATTTTGGTTAGGGCTCAGTAAATGCTTATGTGTAGACAAGCCCATTCTGTCCCAATTCTAGTCTTTTACAAAAATGGAAAAGAAATTGCAAGAACTTCCAGACTGTATCAACATTGTTATGGGGAAAGAAAGAATAAATATGTCTAAAACAAAATGTTTTCCTCTTTCCCCCAAAGCATACAGGAAAATTGCTCTTTTTCTATCACCTGATAATTCCATTTTTCTAAGCATTTCTATGTGCCTCAATACCACAGTATCACAACATCCTCCTTCTCTTCATTCCACTGGCTTTTCAAAACCAATATTGAGGAGGAAAATTCTCTTTTACATGACATTTCAATGATTTGATATCTGTATTTAATCCCAAACTGTGATTAAAAATTCAAAGTACCAACAAATTTTATGGAATGCAATGTTCAGAAAATTTCCAGTAAAAAATGTTGAAGTTTCTAAACCCATATGTTGTATTTCTTCAGGGTATTCTATCCTTTTCACCGCCTAAATATCTCCAGGTGGACAGTCAGATCCAGTTAAATTTGCTCAGTCCTTTTTATTTTCAGACTGTGTTTTTAGTTATTTGTCACTTTACAGGCTGAAACACTGCAAGGTGGGTGTCCACCTCTTTGTTGAGCTTCTTAGATTTCTCTTTTTACTTCTGAACTTATTTTGGGGTGTTTCTTGTTACAGCCCTGTTTACAGTTGTTGGACCTGATCAACCAATCACTGCCATTGTGGGGAAAGAGATCGTATTGCCGTGCCGCCTGTCCCCCAGCATGAGCGCTAAGAACATGGAAGTGAGGTGGTTCCGGTCTGAGTTTACAAATTATGTGCATCTGTACCATGATGGGAGAGATCAGTTTGGACGACAGCTGCCAGAATATGAGAAAAGGACAGCGTTTTGGAAAGATGGCCTCACAGATGGAAATGTTTCCCTGACAATTCTCAGTATCAGGCCTTCAGATGAAGGGCAATACCACTGCTTTGTTGATGATGGTATTACTTATGCAGAAGCTGTAATAGAACTGAAGGTAGCAGGTCAGTGGCTTGTGTCAGTTTATCTGCATGGTTTTCAGGCTTTTTCTTAATATGCCAACTTCATGTAACTTGTATATCAAATGTTTTACAAAGAGAAACTATGGGCATTTATACACATACCTTGTTGTCCCGTGATGTGCCGGAGACCCACCACTTCAAAGCAGACTCGATTAATCGACTGTGCTCTGCATGTGAGCTGATGTGTTGTACTGCGTGCGCTTGTAGAAGGGGTGAATGCACATCAGGATGCAGAAAGTGGCGGTAGCATGTTTTTGAACTAAAACACCTCCCACGTGTTCTAGTTCAAAAGCATGGCACAGCCACTTTCTCAGTGCTGAAATGCATTTTGCCATTTCTCCAACTACAGGTGATGCCGCACGAGACGCTTTTCAAAGCGCCCAGTGCTGTGGCACTTGCATGTCTAAAAATGCCCTATATTTCAATTTTAACCAGGCATGTTCACATTTCAGAAACATATTTTAATATTTGTCAGTGTTTAAATAATGTTAAGCTACTTCTCTAAAGTAGTTATTTTAACTGCTGATTTCTTAGTGTTTAGGACCTTCTAATTTCCAGCCTAAACTTATTTGCATCCAAGTTACATTATTTTTTTCTTGGTTCAACATTGTCCTTTAGCCCAAAATAGTGCCTTTCCCTTCATCAACTTTAGCCCCCAAATATATTTATAGATAACATAGAT
>NW_028324730.1:0-38667 GCF_052110815.1 Crocodylus siamensis
ACCAGGTCAACCCAAGGCAAGCGAATGGGACCTAGCAGGCACCAAGGCAAACCCAGGTATGCGAATGGCGCCTTGCAGCCAGCAGGTCAATCCCAGGTAAGCGAAAGGGCCTTGAAGCCACCAGGTCAAGCCTGGGAAGGGAATGGGGCCTGGCCCAGGTTGGCGGGGCACTTGTTGGAGGCCTAAGCCCGTGGGGGGGGGCACTTGATGGAGGCTTAAGCCCCTGGCGGTTGTGAGGGTCCTGCGTCCACACTCCCGGTGGCTTTTAGGGAGTGAAGCCCAGGGCGGCAGCAAGTCCGGTCACCAGGTCAACCCAAGGCATGCCTAGGGGAATTTTTGGATCCCAGGACAACCCCAGGCAAGCAAATGGGGCCTTGCAGGTGCCAGGTCAACACGAGGTAAGTGAATGGGGCTTTGCAGCCACCAGGTCAACCCCCTGCAAGCCTATGGGGCCCTGGAGCCACCAGGTCAACCTCAGGCAAGTGAATGGGGCCTGGCCTAGGTGCGGGGGGCACTCCTTGGAGGCTTAAGTCCGGATGGGGGGGACACTTGATGGAAGCTTAAGGCCCTGGTGGTTGTGGGGGTCCTGCGTCCGCACTCCCGGTGGTTCTTTGGGAGTGAAGCCAAATGCAGGCAGCAATTCCGGGCTCCAGGACAACCCCAGGCATACATAGGCAGAATTTTAGAGCCCAGGTCAAGCCCAGGCAAGCGAATGGGGCTTTGCAGCCACCAGGTCAACCCAAGGCAAGCAAATGGGGCCTTGCAGCCACCAGGTAAAGCCTGGGAAGGGAATGGGGCCTGGCCCAGGTGGGGGGGGCACTTGTTGGAGGCTTAAGCGGCTGTGGGGGGGGCACTTGATGGAGGCTTAAGCCCCTGGCGGTTGTGAGGGTCCTGCGTCCGCACTCCCGGTGGTTTTTAGGGAGTGAAGCCCAGGGCGGCAGCAAGTCCGGTCACCAGGTCAACCCAAGGCATGCTAGGGGAACTTTTGGAGCCCAGGACAACCCCAGGCAAGCAAATGGGGCCTTGTAGATGCCAGGTAAACACGAGGTAAGTGAATGGGGCCTTGTAGCCACCAGAACAACCCCCTGCAAGCCTATGGGGCCCTGCAGCCACCAGGTCAACCCCAGGCAAGCGATTGGGGCCTTGCAGCCACCAGGTCAACCCCAGGCAAATGAGTGGGGCCTTGCAGCCACCAGGACGACCCCCTGCAAGCCTTTGGGGCCCTGCAGCCACCAGGTCTACCTCAGGCAAGTGAATGGGGCCTGGCCCAGGTGCGGGGGGCACTCCTTGGAGGCTTAAGTCCGGATGCGGGGGGCACTTGATGGAAGCTTAAGGCCCTGGTGGTTGTGGGGGTCCTACGTCCGCACTCCCGGTGGTTCTTTGGGAGTGAAGCCCAAGTGCGGCAGCAAGTCCGGGCTCCAGGACAACCCCAGGCATTCCTAGGGGGATTTTTGGAGCCCAGGTCAAGCCCAGGCAAGCGAATGGGGCCTTGCAGCCACCAGGTCAACCCAAGGCAAGCGAATGGGACCTAGCAGGCACCAAGGCAAACCCAGGTATGCGAATGGGGCCTTGCAGCCAGCAGGTCAACCCCAGGTAAGCGAAAGGGCCTTGAAGCCACCAGGTCAAGCCTGGGAAGGGAATGGGGCCTGGCCCAGTTTGGCGGGGCACTTGTTGGAGGCTTAAGCCCGTGGTGGGGGGCACTTGATGGAGGCTTAAGCCCCTGGCGGTTGTGAGGGTCCTGCGTCCACACTCCTGGTGGCTTTTAGGGAGTGAAGCCAAATGGAGGCAGCAATTCCGGGCTCCAGGACAACCTAAAGGCATACCTAGGCGGAATTTTAGAGCCCAGGTCAAGCCCAGGCAAGCGAATGGGGCCTTGCAGCCACCAGGTCAACCCAAGGCAAGCGAATGGGGCCTTGCAGCCACAAGGTCAAGCCTGGGAAGGGAATGGGGCCTGGCCCAGGTGGGGGGGCACTTGTTGGAGGCTTAAGCCCGTGGCGGGGGGGCACTTGATGGAGGCTTAAGCCCCTGGCGGTTGTGAGGGTTCTGCGTCCGCACTCCCGGTGGTTTTTAGGGAGTGAAGCCCAGGGCGGCAGCAAGTCCGGTCACCAGGTCAACCCAAGGCATGCCTAGGGGAACTTTTGGAGCCCAGGACAACCCCAGGCAAGCAAATGGGGCCTTGCAGACGCCAGGTAAACACGAGGTAAGTGAATGGGGCCTTGTAGACACCAGGTCAACCCCCTGTAAGCCTATGGGGCCCTGCAGCCACCAGGTGAACCCCAGGCAAGCGATTGGGGCCTTGCAGCCACCAGGTCAACCCCAGGAAAACGAGTGGGGCCTTGCACCCACCAGGTCAACCCCAGGCATGCCTAAGAGGACATTTCGAGCCCACATAAACCCCAGGCAAGCGAACGGGGTCTTGCAGTGACCAGGTCAACCCCAGGCAAGCGAATGGCGCCTTGCCTCCACCAGGTCAACCCCAGGGAAGTGAATGGGGCCTCGCAGCCACCAGGTTAACCTCAGGCAAGTGAATGGGGCCTGGCCCAGGTGCGGGGAGCACTCCTTGGAGGCTTAAGTCCGGATGCGGGGGGCACTTGATGGAAGCTTAAGACCCTGGTGGTTGTGGGGGTCCTGCATCTGCACTCCCGGTGGTTCTTTGGGAGTGAAGCCCAAGTGCAGCAGCAAGTCCGGGCTCCAGGACAACCCCAGGCATGCCTAGGGGGATTTATGGAGCCCAGGTCAAGCCCAGGCAAGCGTATGGGGCCTTGCAGGAACCAGGTCAACCCAAGGGAAGCGAATGGGACGTAGCAGGCACCAAGGCAAACCCAGGTATGCGAATGGGGCATTGCAGCCAGCAGGTCAACCCCAGGTAAGTGAATGCGGCCTTGCAGCCACCAGGTGAAGCCTGGGAAGGGAATGGGGCCTGGCCCAGGTGGGGGGGGCACTTGTTGGAGGCTTAAGCCCGTGTTGCGGGGGCACTTGATAGAGGCTTAAGCCCTTGGCGGTTGTGAGGGTCCTGCGTCCGCACTCCCGGTGGTTTTTAGGGAGTGAAGCCCAGGGCGGCAGCAAGTCCGGTCACCAGGTCAACCCAAGGCATGCCTAGGGGAACTTTTGGAGCCCAGGACAACCCCAGGCAAGCAAATGGGGCCTTGTAGACGCCAGGTAAAGACGAGGTAAGTGAATGGGGCCTTGTAGCCACCAGGATAACCCCCTGCTAGCCTATGGGGCCCTGCAGCCACCAGGTCAACCCCAGGCAAGCGATTGGGGCCTTGCAGCCACCAGGTCAACCCCAGGCAAACGAGTGGGGCCTTGCAGCCACCAGGACGACCCCCTGCAAGCCTTTGGGGCCCTGCAGCCACCAGGTCAACCTCAGGCAAGTGAATGGGGCCTGGCCCAGGGGCGGGGAGCACTCCTTGGAGGCTTAAGTCCGGATGCGGGGGGCACTTGATGGAAGCTTAATGCCCTGGTGGTTGTGGGGGTCCTACGTCCGCACTCCCGGCGGTTCTTTGGGAGTGAAGCCCAAGTGCGGCAGCAAGTCCGGGCTCCAGGACAACCCCAGGCATGCCTAGGGGGATTTTTGGAGCCCAGGTCAACCCCAGGCAAGCGAATGGGGCCTTGCAGGAACCAGGTCAACCCAAGGCAAGCGAATGGGACCCAGCAGGCACCAAGGCAAACCCAGGTATGCGAATGGGGCCTTGGAGCCAGCAGGTCAATCCCAGGTAAGCGAATGGCGCCTTGCAGGCGCCAGGTCAACACGAGGTAAGTGAATGGGGCTTTGCAGCCACCAGGTCAACCCCCTGCAAGCCTATGGGGCCCTGGAGCCACCAGGTCAACCTCAGGCAAGTGAATGGGGCCTGGCCTAGGTGCGGGGGGCACTCCTTGGAGGCTTAAGTCCGGATGGGGGGGACACTTGATGGAAGCTTAAGGCCCTGGTGGTTGTGGGGGTCCTGCGTCCGCACTCCCGGTGGTTCTTTGGGAGTGAAGCCAAATGGAGGCAGCAATTCCGGGCTCCAGGACAACCCCAGGCATACATAGGCAGAATTTTAGAGCCCAGGTCAAGCCCAGGCAAGCGAATGGGGCTTTGCAGCCACCAGGTCAACCCAAGGCAAGCAAATGGGGCCTTGCAGCCACCAGGTGAAGCCTGGGAAGGGAATGGGGCCTGGCCAAGGTGGGGGGGGCACTTGTTGGAGGCTTAAGCGGCTGTGGGGGGGGCACTTGATGGAGGCTTAAGCCCCTGGCGGTTGTGAGGGTCCTGCGTCCACACTCCCGGTGGCTTTTAGGGAGTGAATCCCAGGGCGGCAGCAAGTCCGGTCACCAGGTCAACCCAAGGCATGCCTAGGGGAACTTTTGGAGCCCAGGAGAACCCCAGGCAAGCAAATGGGGCCTTGTAGATGCCAGGTAAACACGAGGTAAGTGAATGGGGCCTTGTACCCACCAGGTCAACCCCCTGCAAGCCTATGGGGCCCTGCAGCCACCAGGTCAAACCCAGGCAAGCGATTGGGGCCTTGCAGCCACCAGGACGACCCCCTGCAAGCCTTTGGGGCCCTGCAGCCACCAGGTCTACCTCAGGCAAGTGAATGGGGCCTGGCCCAGGTGCGGGGGGCACTCCTTGGAGGCTTAAAGTCCGGATGGGGTGGCACTTGCTGGAAGCTTAAGGCCCTGGTGGTTGTGGGGGTCCTGCGTCCCCACTCCCGGTGGTTTTTTGGGACTGAAGCCAAATGGAGGCAGCAATTCCGGGCTCCAGGACAACCTAAAGGCATACCTAGGCGGAATTTTAGAGCCCAGGTCAAGCCCCGGCAAGCGAATGGGGCCTTGCAGCCACCAGGTCAACCCCAGGCAAACGAGTGGGGCCTTGCAGCCACCAGGACGACCCCCTGCAAGCCTTTGGGGCCCTGCAGCCACCAGGTCAACCTCAGGCAAGTGAATGGGGCCTGGCCCAGGGGCGGGGAGCACTCCTTGGAGGCTTAAGTCCGGATGCGGGGGGCACTTGATGGAAGCTTAATGCCCTGGTGGTTGTGGGGGTCCTACGTCCGCACTCCCGGCGGTTCTTTGGGAGTGAAGCCCAAGTGCGGCAGCAAGTGCGGGCTCCAGGACAACCCCAGGCATGCCTAGGGGGATTTTTGGAGCCCAGGTCAACCCCAGGCAAGCGAATGGGGCCTTGCAGGAACCAGGTCAACCCAAGGCAAGCGAATGGGACCTAGCAGGCACCAAGGCAAACCCAGGTATGCGAATGGGGCCTTGCAGCCAGCAGGTCAATCCCAGGTAAGCGAATGGGGCCTTGCAGCCACCAGGTCAAGCCTGGGAAGGGAATGGGGCCTGGCCCAGGTTGGCGGGGCACTTGTTGGAGGCGTAAGCCCGTGGGGGGGGCACTTGATGGAGGCTTAAGCCCCTGGCGGTTGTGAGGGTCCTGCGTCCACACTCCCGGTGGCTTTTAGGGAGTGAAGCCCAGGGCGGCAGCAAGTCCGGTCACCAGGTCAACCCAAGGCATGCCTAGGGGAATTTTTGGAGCCCAGGACAACCCCAGGCAAGCAAATGGGGCCTTGCAGGCGCCAGGTCAACACGAGGTAAGTGAATGGGGCTTTGCAGCCACCAGGTCAACCCCCTGCAAGCCTATGGGGCCCTGGAGCCACCAGGTCAACCTCAGGCAAGTGAATGGGGCCTGGCCTAGGTGCGGGGGGCACTCCTTGGAGGCTTAAGTCCGGATGGGGGGGACACTTGATGGAAGCTTAAGGCCCTGGTGGTTGTGGGGGTCCTGCGTCCGCACTCCCTGTGGTTCTTTGGGAGTGAAGCCAAATGGAGGCAGCAATTCCGGGCTCCAGGACAACCCCAGGCATACATAGGCAGAATTTTAGAGCCCAGGTCAAGCCCAGGCAAGCGAATGGGGCTTTGCAGCCACCAGGTCAACCCAAGGCAAGCAAATGGGGCCTTGCAGCCACCAGGTGAAGCCTGGGAAGGGAATGGGGCCTGGTCCAGGTGGGGGGGGCACTTGTTGGAGGCTTAAGCGGCTGTGGGGGGGGCACTTGATGGAGGCTTAAGCCCCTGGCGGTTGTGAGGGTCCTGCGTCCGCACTCCCGGTGGTTTTTAGGGAGTGAAGCCCAGGGCGGCAGCAAGTCCGGTCACCAGGTCAACCCAAGGCATGCCTAGGGGAACTTTAGGAGCCCAGGACAACCCCAGGCAAGCAAATGGGGCCTTGTAGATGCCAGGTAAACACGAGGTAAGTGAATAGGGCCTTGTAGCCACCAGGACAACCCCCTGCAAGCCTATGGGGCCCTGCAGCCACCAGGTCAACCCCAGGCAAGCGATTGGGGCCTTGCAGCCACCAGGTCAACCCCAGGCAAATGAGTGGTGCCTTGCAGCCACCAGGACGACCCCCTGCAAGCCTTTGGGGCCCTGCAGCCACCAGGTCAACCTCAGGCAAGTGAATGGGGCCTGGCCCAGGGGCGGGGAGCACTCCTTGGAGGCTTAAGTCCGGATGCGGGGGGCACTTGATGGAAGCTTAAGGCCCTGGTGGTTGTGGGGGTCCTACGTCCGCACTCCCGGTGGTTCTTTGGGAGTGAAGCCCAAGTGCGGCAGCAAGTGCGGGCTCCAGGACAACCCCAGGCATTCCTAGGGGGATTTTTGGAGCCCAGGTCAACCCCAGGCAAGCGAATGGGGCCTTGCAGCCACCAGGTCAACCCAAGGCAAGCGAATGGGACCTAGCAGGCACCAAGGAAACCCAGGTATGCGAATGGGGCCTTGCAGCCAGCAGGTCAACCCCAGGTAAGCGAAATGGCCTTGAAGCCACCAGGTCAAGCCTGGGAAGGCAATGGGGCCTGGCCCAGGTTGGCGGGGCACTTGTTGGAGGCTTAAGCCCGTGGTGGGGGGCACTTGATGGAGGCTTAAGCCCCTGGCGGTTGTGAGGGTCCTGCGTCCACACTCCTGGTGGCTTTTAGGGAGTGAAGCCCAGGGCGGCAGCAAGTTCGGTCACCAGGTCAACCCAAGGCATGCCTAGGGAAATTTTTGGAGCCCAGGACAACCCCAGGCAGGCAAATGGGGCCTTGCAGACGCCAGGTAAACACGAGGTAGGTGAATGGGGCCTTGCAGCCACCAGGTCAACCCCCTGCAAGCCTATGGGGCCCTGCAGCCACCAGGTCAATCCCAGGCAAGCGATTGGGGACTTGCAGCCACCAGGACGACCCCCTGCAAGCCTTTGGGGCCCTGCAGCCACCAGGTCTACCTCAGGCAAGTGAATGGGGCCTGGCCCAGGTGCGGGGGGCACTCCTTGGAGGCTTAAAGTCCGGATGGGGTGGCACTTGCTGGAAGCTTAAGCCCTTGGTGGTTGTGGGGGTCCTGCGTCCACACTCCCGGTGGTTCTTTGGGAGTGAAGCCAAATGGAGGCAGCAATTCCGGGCTCCAGGACAACCAAAAGGCATACCTAGGCGGAATTTTAGAGCCCAGGTCAAGCCCAGGCAAGCGAATGGGGCCTTGCAGCCACCAGGTCAACCCAAGGCAAGCGAATGGGGCCTTGCAGCCACAAGGTCAAGCCTGGGAAGGGAATGGGGCCTGGCCCAGGTGGGGGGGGCACTTGTTGGAGGCTTAAGCCCGTGGCGGGGGGGCACTTGATGGAGGCTTAAGCCCCTGGCGGTTGTGAGGGTTCTGCGTCCGCACTCCCGGTGGTTTTTAGGGAGTGAAGCCCAGGGCGGCAGCAAGTCCGGTCACCAGGTCAACCCAAGGCATGCCTAGGGGAACTTTTGGAGCCCAGGACAACCCCAGGCAAGGAAATGGGGCCTTGCAGACGCCAGGTAAACACGAGGTAAGTGAATTGGGCCTTGTACCCACCAGGTCAACCCCCTGTAAGCCTATGGGGCCCTGCAGCCACCAGGTCAAACCCAGGCAAGCGATTGGGGACTTGCAGCCACCAGGACGACCCCCTGCAAGCCTTTGGGGCCCTGCAGCCACCAGGTCTACCTCAGGCAAGTGAATGGGGCCTGGCCCAGGTGCGGGGGGCACTCCTTGTAGGCTTAAAGTCCGGATGGGGTGGCACTTGCTGGAAGCTTAAGCCCTTGGTGGTTGTGGGGGTCCTGCATCCACACTCCCTGTGGTTCTTTGGTAGTGAAGCCAAATGGAGGCAGCAATTCCGGGCTCCAGGACAACCTAAAGGCATACCTAGGCGGAATTTTAGAGCCCAGGTCAAGCCCAGGCAAGCGAATGGGGCCTTGCAGCCACCAGGTCAACCCAAGGCAAGCGAATGGGGCCTTGCAGCCACAAGGTCAAGCCTGGGAAGGGAATGGGGCCTGGCCCAGGTGGGGGGGGCACTTGTTGGAGGCTTAAGCCCGTGGCGGGGGGGCACTTGATGGAGGCTTAAGCCCCTGGCGGTTGTGAGGGTTCTGCGTCCGCACTCCCGGTGGTTTTTAGGGAGTGAAGCCCAGGGCGGCAGCAAGTCCGGTCACCAGGTCAACCCAAGGCATGCCTAGGGGAACTTTTGGAGCCCAGGACAACCCCAGGCAAGCAAATGGGGCCTTGCAGACGCCAGGTAAACACGAGGTAAGTGAATTGGGCCTTGTAGCCACCAGGTCAACCCCCTGTAAGCCTATGGGGCCCTGCAGCCACCAGGTGAACCCCAGGCAAGCGATTGGGGCCTTGCAGCCACCAGGTCAACCCCAGGAAAACGAGTGGGGCCTTGCACCCACCAGGTCAACCCCAGGCATGCCTAAGAGGACATTTGGAGCCCACGTAAACCCCAGGCAAGCGAACGGGGTCTTGCAGTGACCAGGTCAACCCCAGGCAAGCGAATGGCGCCTTGCCTCCACCAGGTCAACCCCAGGGAAGTGAATGGGGCCTCGCAGCCACCAGGTTAACCTCAGGCAAGTGAATGGGGCCTGGCCCAGGTGCGGGGAGCACTCCTTGGAGGCTAAGTCCGGATGCGGGGGGGACTTGATGGAAGCTTAAGACCCTGGTGGTTGTGGGGGTCCTGCATCTGCACTCCCGGTGGTTCTTTGGGAGTGAAGCCCAAGTGCAGCAGCAAGTCCGGGCTCCAGGACAACCCCAGGCATGCCTAGGGGGATTTATGGAGCCCAGGTCAAGCCCAGGCAAGCGTATGGGGCCTTGCAGGAACCAGGTCAACCCAAGGGAAGCGAATGGGACGTAGCAGGCACCAAGGCAAACCCAGGTATGAGAATGGGGCCTTGCAGCCAGCAGGTCAACCCCAGGTAAGCGAATGCGGCCTTGCAGCCAGCAGGTGAAGCCTGGGAAGGGAATGGAGCCTGGCCCAGGTGGGGGAGGCACTTGTTGGAGGCTTAAGCCCATGGGGGGGGCACTTGATGGAGGCTTAAGCCCCAGGCGGTTGTGAGGGTCCTGCTTCCGCACTCCCGGTGGCTTTTTGGGAGTGAAGCCCAAGGGCGGCAGCAAGTCCTTTCTCCAGGACAACCCCTGGCATGCCTAGGGGCATTTTTGGAGCCCAGGTCAAGCCCAGGCAAGCGAATGGGGCCTTGCAGCCACCAGGTCAACCCAAGGCAAGCGAATGGCACCTAGCAGGCACCAAGGCAAACCCAGGTATGCGAATGGGGCCTTGCAGCCAGCAAGTCAATCCCAGGTAAGCGAATGGGGCCTTCCAGCCACCAGGTCAAGCCTGGGAAGGGAATGGGGCCTGGCCCAGGTTGGCGGGGCACTTGTTGGAGGCGTAAGCCCGTGGGGGGGGGCACTTGATGGAGGCTTAAGCCCCTGGCGGTTGTGAGGGTCCTGCGTCCACACTCCCGGTGGCTTTTAGGGAGTGAAGCCCAGGGCGGCAGCAAGTCCGGTCACCAGGTCAACCCAAGGCATGCCTAGGGGAATTTTTGGAGCCCAGGACAACCCCAGGCAAGCAAATGGGGCCTTGCAGGCGCCAGGTCAACACGAGGTAAGTGAATGGGGCTTTGCAGCCACCAGGTCAACCCCCTGCAAGCCTCTGGGGCCCTGGAGCCACCAGGTCAACCTCAGGCAAGTGAATGGGGCCTGGCCTAGGTGCGGGGGGCACTCCTTGGAGGCTTAAGTCCGGATGGGGGGGACACTTGATGGAAGCTTAAGGCCCTGGTGGTTGTGGGGGTCCTGCGTCCGCACTCCCGGTGGTTCTTTGGGAGTGAAGCCAAATGGAGGCAGCAATTCCGGGCTCCAGGACAACCCCAGGCATACATAGGCAGAATTTTAGAGCCCAGGTCAAGCCCAGGCAAGCGAATGGGGCTTTGCAGCCACCAGGTCAACCCAAATCAAGCAAATGGGGCCTTGCAGCCACCAGGTGAAGCCTGGGAAGGGAATGGGGCCTGGCCCAGGTGGGGGGGGCACTTGTTGGAGGCTTAAGCGGCTGTGGGGGGGGCACTTGATGGAGGCTTAAGCCCCTGGCGGTTGTGAGGGTCCTGCGTCCGCACTCCCGGTGGGTTTTAGGGAGTGAAGCCCAGGGCGGCAACAAGTCCGGTCACCAGGTCAACCCAAGGCATGCCTAGGGGAACTTTTGGAGCCCAGGACAACCCCAGGCAAGCAAATGGGGCCTTGTAGATGCCAGGTAAACACGAGGTAAGTGAATGGGGCCTTGTACCCACCAGGTCAACCCCCTGCAAGCCTATGGGGCCCTGCAGCCACCAGGTCAAACCCAGGCAAGCGATTGGGGCCTTGCAGCCACCAGGACAACCCCCTGCAAGCCTTTGGGGCCCTGCAGCCACCAGGTCTACCTCAGGCAAGTGAATGGGGCCTGGCCCAGGTGCGGGGGGCACTCCTTGGAGGCTTAAAGTCCGGATGGGGTGGCACTTGCTGGAAGCTTAAGGCCCTGGTGGTTGTGGGGGTCCTGCGTCCACACTCCCGGTGGTTTTTTGGGACTGAAGCCAAATGGAGGCAGCAATTCCGGGCTCCAGGACAACCTAAAGGCATACCTAGGCGGAATTTTAGAGCCCAGGTCAAGCCCCGGCAAGCGAATGGGGCCTTGCAGCCACCAGGTCAACCCCAGGCAAACGAGTGGGGCCTTGCAGCCACCAGGACGACCCCCTGCAAGCCTTTGGGACCCTGCAGCCACCAGGTCAACCTCAGGCAAGTGAATGGGGCCTGGCCCAGGGGCGGGGAGCACTCCTTGGAGGCTTAAGTCCGGATGCGGGGGGCACTTGATGGAAGCTTAATGCCCTGGTGGTTGTGGGGGTCCTACGTCCGCACTCCCGGCGGTTCTTTGGGAGTGAAGCCCAAGTGCGGCAGCAAGTCCGGGCTCCAGGACAACCCCAGGCATGCCTAGGGGGATTTTTGGAGCCCAGGTCAAGCCCAGGCAAGCGAATGGGGCCTTGCAGGAACCAGGTCAACCCAAGGCAAGCGAATGGGACCTAGCAGGCACCAAGGCAAACCCAGGTATGCGAATGGGGCCTTGCAGCCAGCAGGTCAATCCCAGGTAAGCGAATGGGGCCTTGCAGCCACCAGGTCAAGCCTGGGAAGGGAATGGGGCCTGACCCAGGTTGGCGGGGCACTTGATGGAGGCTTAAGCCCCTGGCGGTTGTGAGGGTCCTGCGTCCACACTCCCTGTGGCTTTTAGGGAGTGAAGCCCAGGGCGGCAGCAAGTCCGGTCACCAGGTCAACCCAAGGCATGCCTAGGGGAATTTTTGGAGCCCAGGACAACCCCAGGCAAGCAAATGGGGCCTTGCAGGCGCCAGGTCAACACGAGGTAAGTGAATGGGGCTTTGCAGCCACCAGGTCAACCCCCTGCAAGCCTATGGGGCCCTGGAGCCACCAGGTCAACCTCAGGCAAGTGAATGGGGCCTGGCCTAGGTGCGGGGGGCACTCCTTAGAGGCTTAAGTCCGGATGGGGGGGACACTTGATGGAAGCTTAAGGCCCTGGTGGTTGTGGGGGTCCTGCGTCCGCACTCCCGGTGGTTCTTTGGGAGTGAAGCCAAATGGAGGCAGCAATTCTGGGCTCCAGGACAACCCCAGGCATACATAGGCAGAATTTTAGAGCCCAGGTCAAGCCCAGGCAAGCGAATGGGGCTTTGCAGCCACCAGGTCAACCCAAGGCAAGCAAATGGGGCCTTGCAGCCACCAGGTGAAGCCTGGGAAGGGAATGGGGCCTGGTCCAGGTGGGGGGGGCACTTGTTGGAGGCTTAAGCAACTGTGGGGGGGGCACTTGATGGAGGCTTAAGCCCCTGGCGGTTGTGAGGGTCCTGCGTCCGCACTCCCGGTGGGTTTTAGGGAGTGAAGCCCAGGGCGGCAGCAAGTCCGGTCACCAGGTCAACCCAAGGCATGCCTAGGGGAACTTTTGGAGCCCAGGACAACCCCAGGCAAGCAAATGGGGCCTTGTAGATGCCAGGTAAACACGAGGTAAGTGAATGGGGCCTTGTACCCACCAGGTCAACCCCCTGCAAGCCTATGGGGCCCTGCAGCCACCAGGTCAAACCCAGGCAAGCGATTGGGGCCTTGCAGCCACCAGGACGACCCCCTGCAAGCCTTTGGGGCCCTGCAGCCACCAGGTCTACCTCAGGCAAGTGAATGGGGCCTGGCCCAGGTGCGGGGGGCACTCCTTGGAGGCTTAAAGTCCGGATGGGGTGGCACTTGCTGGAAGCTTAAGGCCCTGGTGGTTGTGGGGGTCCTGCGTCCACACTCCCGGTGGTTTTTTGGGACTGAAGCCAAATGGAGGCAGCAATTCCGGGCTCCAGGACAACCTAAAGGCATACCTAGGCGGAATTTTAGAGCCCAGGTCAAGCCCCGGCAAGCGAATGGGGCCTTGCAGCCACCAGATCAACCCCAGGCAAACGAGTGGGGCCTTGCAGCCACCAGGACGACCCCCTGCAAGCCTTTGGGGCCCTGCAGCCACCAGGTCAACCTCAGGCAAGTGAATGGGGCCTGGCCCAGGGGCGGGGAGCACTCCTTGGAGGCTTAAGTCCGGATGCGGGGGGCACTTGATGGAAGCTTAATGCCCTGGTGGTTGTGGGGGTCCTACGTCCGCACTCCCGGCGGTTCTTTGGGAGTGAAGCCCAAGTGCGGCAGCAAGTCCGGGCTCCAGGACAACCCCAGGCATGCCTAGGGGGATTTTTGGAGCCCAGGTCAAGCCCAGGCAAGCGAATGGGGCCTTGCAGGAACCAGGTCAACCCAAGGCAAGCGAATGGGACCTAGCAGGCACCAAGGCAAACCCAGGTATGCGAATGGGGCCTTGCAGCCAGCAGGTCAATCCCAGGTAAGCGAATGGGGCCTTGCAGCCACCAGGTCAAGCCTGGGAAGGGAATGGGGCCTGACCCAGGTTGGCGGGGCACTTGTTGGAGGCGTAAGCCCGTGGGGGGGGCACTTGATGGAGGCTTAAGCCCCTGGCGGTTGTGAGGGTCCTGCGTCCACACTCCCGGTGGCTTTTAGGGAGTGAAGCCCAGGGCGGCAGCAAGTCCGGTCACCAGGTCAACCCAAGGCATGCCTAGGGGAATTTTTGGAGCCCAGGACAACCCCAGGCAAGCAAATGGGGCCTTGCAGGCGCCAGGTCAACACGAGGTAAGTGAATGGGGCTTTGCAGCCACCAGGTCAACCCCCTGCAAGCCTATGGGGCCCTGGAGCCACCAGGTCAACCTCAGGCAAGTGAATGGGGCCTGGCCTAGGTGCGGGGGGCACTCCTTGGAGGCTTAAGTCCGGATGGGGGGGACACTTGATGGAAGCTTAAGGCCCTGGTGGTTGTGGGGGTCCTGCGTCCGCACTCCCGGTGGTTCTTTGGGAGTGAAGCCAAATGGAGGCAGCAATTCTGGGCTCCAGGACAACCCCAGGCATACATAGGCAGAATTTTAGAGCCCAGGTCAAGCCCAGGCAAGCGAATGGGGCTTTGCAGCCACCAGGTCAACCCAAGGCAAGCAAATGGGGCCTTGCAGCCACCAGGTGAAGCCTGGGAAGGGAATGGGGCCTGGTCCAGGTGGGGGGGGCACTTGTTGGAGGCTTAAGCGGCTGTGGGGGGGGCACTTGATGGAGGCTTAAGCCCCTGGCGGTTGTGAGGGTCCTGCGTCCGCACTCCCGGTGGCTTTTAGGGAGTGAAGCCCAGGGCGGCAGCAAGTCCGGTCACCAGGTCAACCCAAGGCATGCCTAGGGGAACTTTTGGAGCCCAGGACAACCCCAGGCAAGCAAATGGGGCCTTGTAGATGCCAGGTAAACACGAGGTAAGTGAATGGGGCCTTGTAGCCACCAGGACAACCCCCTGCAAGCCTATGGGGCCCTGCAGCCACCAGGTCAACCCCAGGCAAGCGATTGGGGCCTTGCAGCCACCAGGTCAACCCCAAGCAAATGAGTGGTGCCTTGCAGCCACCAGGACGACCCCCTGCAAGCCTTTGGGGCCCTGCAGCCACCAGGTCAACCTCAGGCAAGTGAATGGGGCCTGGCCCAGGGGCGGGGAGCACTCCTTGGAGGCTTAAGTCCGGATGCGGGGCGCACTTGATGGAAGCTTAATGCCCTGGTGGTTGTGGGGGTCCTACGTCCGCACTCCCTGTTGTTCTTTGGGAATGAAGCCCAAGTGCGGCAGCAAGTGCGGGCTCCAGGACAACCCCAGGCATTCCTAGGGGGATTTTTGGAGCCCAGGTCAAGCCCAGGCAAGCGAATGGGGCCTTGCAGCCACCAGGTCAACCCAAGGCAAGCGAATGGGACCTAGCAGGCACCAAGGCAAACCCAGGTATGCGAATGGGGCCTTGCAGCCAGCAGGTCAACACCAGGTAAGTGAAAGGGCCTTGAAGCCACCAGGTCAAGCCTGGGAAGGGAATGGGGCCTGGCCCAGGTTGGCGGGGCACTTGTTGGAGGCTTAAGCCCGTGGTGGGGGGCACTTGATGGAGGCTTAAGCCCCTGGCGGTTGTGACGGTCCTGCGTCCACACTCCCGGTGGCTTTTAGGAAGTGAAGCCCAGGGCGGCAGCAAGTCCGGTCACCAGGTCAACCCAAGGCATGCCTAGGGAAAATTTTGGAGCCCAGGACAACCGCAGGCAGGCAAATGGGGCCTTGCAGACGCCAGGTAAACACGAGGTAGGTGAATGGGGCCTTGAAGCCACCAGGTCAACCCCCTGCAAGCCTATGGGGCCCTGCAGCCACCAGGTCAAACCCAGGCAAGCGATTGGGGACTTGCAGCCACCAGGACGACCCCCTGCAAGCCTTTGGGGCCCTGCAGCCACCAGGTCTACCTCAGGCAAGTGAATGGGGCCTGGCCCAGGTGCGGGGGGCACTCCTTGGAGGCTTAAAGTCCGGATGGGGTGGCACTTGCTGGAAGCTTAAGGCCCTGGTGGTTGTGGGGGTCCTGCGTCCACACTCCCGGTGGTTCCTTGGGAGTGAAGCCAAATGGAGGCAGCAATTCCGGGCTCCAGGACAACCTAAAGGCATACCTAGGCGGAATTTTAGAGCCCAGGTCAAGCCCAGGCAAGCGAATGGGGCCTTGCAGCCACCAGGTAAACCCAAGGCAAGCGAATGGGGCCTTGCAGCCACAAGGTCAAGCCTGGGAAGGGAATGGGGCCTGGCCCAGGTGGGAGGGGCACTTGATGGAGGCTTAAGCCCCTGGCGGTTGTGAGGGTCCTGCGTCCGCACTCCCGGTGGTTTTTAGGGAGTGAAGCCCAGGGCGGCAGCAAGTCCGGTCACCAGGTCAACCCAAGGCATGCCTAGGGGAACTTTTGGAGCCCAGGACAACCCCAGGCAAGCAAATGGGGCCTTGTAGACGCCAGGTAAAGACGAGGTAAGTGAATGGGGCCTTGTAACCACCAGGATAACCCCCTGCTAGCCTATGGGGCCCTGCAGCCACCAGATCAACCCCAGGCAAGCGATTGGGGCCTTGCAGCCACCAGGTCAACCCCAGGCAAACGAGTGGGGCCTTGCAGCCACCAGGACGACCCCCTGCAAGCCTTTGGGGCCCTGCAGCCACCAGGTCAACCTCAGGCAAGTGAATGGGGCCTGGCCCAGGGGCGGGGAGCACTCCTTGGAGGCTTAAGTCCGGATGGGGGGGGCACTTGATGGAAGCTTAATGCCCTGGTGGTTGTGGGGGTCCTACGTCCGCACTCCCGGCGGTTCTTTGGGAGTGAAGCCCAAGTGCGGCAGCAAGTCCGGGCTCCAGGACAACCCCAGGCATGCCTAGGGGGATTTTTGGAGCCCAGGTCAACCCCAGGCAAGCGAATGGGGCCTTGCAGGAACCAGGTCAACCCAAGGCAAGCGAATGGGACCTAGCAGGCACCAAGGCAAACCCAGGTATGCGAATGGGGCCTTGCAGCCAGCAGGTCAATCCCAGGTAAGCGAATGGGGCCTTGCAGCCACCAGGTCAAGACTGGGAAGGGAATGGGGCCTGGCCCAGGTTGGCGGGGCACTTGATGGAAGCTTAAGCCCCTGGCGGTTGTGAGGGTCCTGCGTCCGCACTCCCGGTGGTTTTTAGGGTGTGAAGCCCAGGGCGGCAGCAAGTCCGGTCACCAGGTCAACCCAAGGCATGCCTAGGGGAACTTTTGGAGCCCAGGACAACCCCAGGCAAGCAAATGGGGCCTTGTAGACGCCAGGTAAAGACGAGGTAAGTCAATGGGGCCTTGTAGCCACCAGGATAACCCCCTGCTAGCCTATGGGGCCCTGCAGCCACCAGATCAACCCCAGGCAAGCGATTGGGGCCTTGCAGCCACCAGGTCAACCCCAGGCAAACGAGTGGGGCCTTGCAGCCACCAGGACGACCCCCTGCAAGCCTTTGGGGCCCTGCAGCCACCAGGTCAACCTCAGGCAAGTGAATGGGGCCTGGCCCAGGGGCGGGGAGCACTCCTTGGAGGCTTAAGTCCGGATGCGGGGGGCACTTGATGGAAGCTTAATGCCCTGGTGGTTGTGGGGGTCCTACGTCCGCACTCCCGGCGGTTCTTTGGGAGTGAAGCCCAAGTGCGGCAGCAAGTCCGGGCTCCAGGACAACCCCAGGCATGCCTAGGGGGATTTTTGGAGCCCAGGTCAACCCCAGGCAAGCGAATGGGGCCTTGCAGGAACCAGGTCAACCCAAGGCAAGCGAATAGGACCTAGCAGGCACCAAGGCAAACCCAGGTATGCGAATGGGGCCTTGCAGCCAGCAGGTCAATCCCAGGTAAGCGAATGGGGCCTTGCAGCCACCAGGTCAAGCCTGGGAAGGGAATGGGGCCTGGCCCAGGTTGGCGGGGCACTTGTTGGAGGCGTAAGCCCGTGGGGGGGGGCACTTGATGGAGGCTTAAGCCCCTGGCGGTTGTGAGGGTCCTGCGTCCACACTCCCGGTGGCTTTTAGGGAGTGAAGCCCAGGGCGGCAGCAAGTCCGGTCACCAGGTCAACCCAAGGCATGCCTAGGGAAATTTTTGGAGCCCAGGACAACCGCAGGCAGGCAAATGGGGCCTTCCAGACGCCAGGTAAACACGAGGTAGGTGAATGGGGCCTTCAAGCCACCAGGTGAACCCCCTGCAAGTCTATGGGGCCCTGCAGCCACCAGGTCAAACCCAGGGAAGCGATTGGGGCCTTGCAGCCACCAGGTCAACCCCAGGCAAACGAGTGGGGCCTTGCAGCCACCAGGACGACCCCCTGCAAGCCTTTGGGGCCCTGCAGCCACCAGGTCAACCTCAGGCAAGTGAATGGGGCCTGGCCCAGGGGCGGGGAGCACTCCTTGCAGGCTTAAGTCGGGATGCGGGGGGCACTTGATGGAAGCTTAATGCCCTGGTGGTTGTGGGGGTCCTACGTCCGCACTCCCGGCGGTTCTTTGGGAGTGAAGCCCAAGTGCGGCAGCAAGTCCGGGCTCCAGGACAACCCCAGGCATGCCTAGGGGGATTTTTGGAGCCCAGGTCAACCCCAGGCAAGCGAATGGGACCTAGCAGGCACCAAGGCAAACCCAGGTATGCGAATGGGGCCTTGCAGCCAGCAGGTCAATCCCAGGTAAGCGAATGGGGCCTTGCAGCCACCAGGTCAAGCCTGGGAAGGGAATGGGGCCTGGCCCAGGTTGGCGGGGCACTTGTTGGAGGCGTAAGCCCGTGGGGGGGGGCACTTGATGGAGGCTTAAGCCCCTGGCGGTTGTGAGGGTCCTGCGTCCACACTCCCGGTGGCTTTTAGGGAGTGAAGCCCAGGGCGGCAGCAAGTCCGGTCACCAGGTCAACCCAAGGCATGCCTAGGGGAATTTTTGGAGCCCAGGACAACCCCAGGCAAGCAAATGGTTCCTTGCAGGCGCCAGGTCAACACGAGGTAAGTGAATGGGGCTTTGCAGCCACCAGGTCAACCCCCTGCAAGCCTATGGGGCCCTGGAGCCACCAGGTCAACCTCAGGCAAGTGAATGGGGCCTGGCCTAGGTGCGGGGGGCACTCCTTGGAGGCTTAAGTCCGGATGGGGGGGACACTTGATGGAAGCTTAAGGCCCTGGTGGTTGTGGGGGTCCTGCGTCCGCACTCCCGGTGGTTCTTTGGGAGTGAAGCCAAATGGAGGCAGCAATTCCGGGCTCCAGGACAACCCCAGGCATACATAGGCAGAATTTTAGAGCCCAGGTCAAGCCCAGGCAAGCGAATGGGGCTTTGCAGCCACCAGGTCAACCCAAGGCAAGCAAATGGGGCCTTGCAGCCACCAGCTGAAGCCTGGGAAGGGAATGGGGCCTGGCCCAGGTGGGGGGGGCACTTGTTGGAGGCTTAAGCGGCTGTGGGGGGGGCACTTGATGGAGGCTTAAGCCCCTGGCGGTTGTGAGGGTCCTGCGTCCGCACTCCCGGTGGTTTTTAGGGAGTGAAGCCCAGGGCGGCAGCAAGTCCGGTCACCAGGTCAACCCAAGGCATGCCTAGGGGAACTTTTGGAGCCCAGGACAACCCCAGGCAAGCAAATGGGGCCTTGTAGATGCCAGGTAAACACGAGGTAGGTGAATGGGGCCTTGTAGCCACCAGAACAACCCCCTGCAAGCCTATGGGGCCCTGCAGCCACCAGGTCAACCCCAGGCAAGCGATTGGGGCCTTGCAGCCACCAGGTCAACCCCAGGCAAATGAGTGGGGCCTTGCAGCAACCAGCACGACCCCCTGCAAGCCTTTGGGGCCCTGCAGCCACCAGGTCAACCTCAGGCAAGTGAATGGGGCCTGGCCCAGGTGCGGGGAGCACTCCTTGGGGGCTTAAGTCCGGATGCGGGGGGCACTTGATGGAAGCTTAAAGCCCTGGTGGTTGTGGGGGTCCTACGTCCGCACTCCCGGTGGTTCTTTGGGAGTGAAGCCCAAGTGCGGCAGCAAGTGCGGGCTCCAGGACAACCCCAGGCATTCCTAGGGGGATTTTTGGAGCCCAGATCAAGCCCAGGCAAGCGAATGGGGCCTTGCAGCCAGCAGGTCAACCCCAGGTAAGCAAAAGGGCCTTGAAGCCACCAGGTCAAGCCTGGGAAGGGAATGGGGCCTGGCCCAGGTTGGCGGGGCACTTGTTGGAGGCTTAAGCCCGTGGTGGGGGGCACTTGATGGAGGCTTAAGCCCCTGGCGGTTGTGAGGGTCCTGCGTCCACACTCCCGGTGGCTTTTAGGGAGTGAAGCCCAGGGCGGCAGCAAGTCCGGTCACCAGGTCAACCCAAGGCATGCCTAGGGAAATTTTTGGAGCCCAGGACAACCCCAGGCAGGCAAATGGGGCCTTGCAGACGCCAGGTAAACACGAGGTAGGTGAATGGGGCCTTCAAGCCACCAGGTGAACCCCCTGCAAGCCTATGGGGCCCTGCAGCCACCAGGTCAAACCCAGGGAAGCGATTGGGGCCTTGCAGTCACCAGGTCAACCCCAGGCAAACGAGTGGGGCCTTGCAGCCACCAGGACGACCCCCTGCAAGCCTTTGGGGCCCTGCAGCCACCAGGTCAACCTCAGGCAAGTGAATGGGGCCTGGCCCAGGGGCGGGGAGCACTCCTTGCAGGCTTAAGTCCGGATGCGGGGGGCACTTGATGGAAGCTTAATGCCCTGGTGGTTGTGGGGGTCCTACGTCCGCACTCCCGGCGGTTCTTTGGGAGTGAAGCCCAAGTGCGGCAGCAAGTCCGGGCTCCAGGACAACCCCAGGCATGCCTAGGGGGATTTTTGGAGCCCAGGTCAACCCCAGGCAAGCGAATGGGACCTAGCAGGCACCAAGGCAAACCCAGGTATGCGAATGGGGCCTTGCAGCCAGCAGGTCAATCCCAGGTAAGCGAATGGGGCCTTGCAGCCACCAGGTCAAGCCAGGGAAGGGAATGGGGCCTGGCCCAGGTTGGCGGGGCACTTGTTGGAGGCGTAAGCCCGTGGGGGGGGGCACTTGATGGAGGCTTAAGCCCCTGGCGGTTGTGAGGGTCCTGCGTCCCCACTCCCGGTGGCTTTTAGGGAGTGAAGCCCAGGGCGGCAGCAAGTCCGGTCACCAGGTCAACCCAAGGCATGCCTAGGGGAATTTTTGGAGCCCAGGACAACCCCAGGCAAGCAAATGGGGCCTTGCAGGCGCCAGGTCAACACGAGGTAAGTGAATGGGGCTTTGCAGCCACCAGTTCGACCCCTTGCAAGCCTATGGGGCCCTGCAGCCACCAGGTCAACCTCAGGCAAGTGAATGGGGCCTGGCCTAGGTGCGGGGGGCACTCCTTGGAGGCTTAAGTCCGGATGGGGGGGACACTTGATGGAAGCTTAAGGCCCTGGTGGTTGTGGGGGTCCTGCGTCCGCACTCCCGGTGGTTCTTTGGGAGTGAAGCCAAATGGAGGCAGCAATTCCGGGCTCCAGGACAACCCCAGGCATACATAGGCAGAATTTTAGAGCCCAGGTCAAGCCCAGGCAAGCGAATGGGGCTTTGCAGCCACCAGGTCAACCCAAGGCAAGCAAATGGGGCCTTGCAGCCACCAGGTGAAGCCTGGGAAGGGAATGGGGCCTGGCCCAGGTGGGGGGGGCACTTGTTGGAGGCTTAAGCGGCTGTGGGGGGGGCACTTGATGGAGGCTTAAGCCCCTGGCGGTTGTGAGGGTCCTGCGTCCGCACTCCCGGTGGTTTTTAGGGAGTGAAGCCCAGGGCGGCAGCAAGTCCGGTCACCAGGTCAACCCAAGGCATGCCTAGGGGAACTTTTGGAGCCCAGGACAACCCCAGGCAAGCAAATGGGGCCTTGTAGATGCCAGGTAAACACGAGGTAAGTGAATGGGGCCTTGTAGCCACCAGGTGAACCCCCTGCAAGCCTATGGGGCCCTGCAGCCACCAGGTCAACCCAAGGCAAGCGATTGGGGCCTTGCAGCCACCAGGTCAACCCCAGGCAAATTAGTGGGGCCTTGCAGCCACCAGGACGACCCCCTGCAAGCCTTTGGGGCCCTGCAGCCACCAGGTCAACCTCAGGCAAGTGAATGGGGCCTGGCCCAGGGGCGGGGAGCACTCCTTGGAGGCTTTAGTCCGGATGCGGTGGGCACTTGATGGAAGCTTAAGGCCCTGGTGGTTGTGGGGGTCCTACGTCCGCACTCCCGGTGGTTCTTTGGGAGTGAAGCCCAAGTGCGGCAGCAAGTGCGGGCTCCAGGACAACCCCAGGCATTCCTAGGGGGATTTTTGGAGCCCAGGTCAAGCCCAGGCAAGCGAATGGGGCCTTGCAGCCACCAGGTCAACCCAAGGCAAGCGAATGGGACCTAGCAGGCACCAAGGCAAACCCAGGTATGCGAATGGGGCCTTGCAGCCAGCAGGTCAACCCCAGGTAAGCGAATGGGGCCTTGAAGCCACCAGGTCAAGCCTGGGAAGGGAATGGGGCCTGGCCCAGGTTGGCGGGGCACTTGTTGGAGGCTTAAGCCCGTGGTGGGGGGCACTTGATGGAGGCTTAAGCCCCTGGCGGTTGTGAGGGTCCTGCGTCCACACTCCCGGTGGCTTTTAGGGAGTGAAGCCCAGGGCGGCAGCAAGTCCGGTCACCAGGTCAACCCAAGGCATGCCTAGGGAAATTTTTGGAGCCCAGGACAACCCCAGGCAGGCAAATGGGGCCTTGCAGACGCCAGGTAAACACGAGGTAGGTGAATGGGGCCTTCAAGCCACCAGGTGAACCCCCTGCAAGCCTATGGGGCCCTGCAGCCACCAGGTCAAACCCAGGCAAGCGATTGGGGACTTGCAGCCACCAGGACGACCCCCTGCAAGCCTTTGGGGCCCTGCAGCCACCAGATCTACCTCAGGCAAGTGAATGGGGCCTGGCCCAGGTGCGGGGGGCACTCCTTGCAGGCTCAAAGTCCGGATGGGGTGGCACTTGCTGGAAGCTTAAGGCCCTGGTGGTTGTGGGGGTCCTGCGTCCACACTCCCTGTGGTTCTTTGGGAGTGAAGCCAAATGGAGGCAGCAATTCCGGGCTCCAGGACAACCTAAAGGCATACCTGGGCGGAATTTCAGAGCCCAGGTCAAGCCCCGGCAAGCGAATGGGGCCTTGCAGCCACCAGGTCAACCCAAGGCAAGCGAATGGGGCCTTGCAGCCACAAGGTCAAGCCTGGGAAGGGAATGGGGCCTGGCCCAGGTGGGAGGGGCACTTGATGGAGGCTTAAGCCCCTGGCGGTTGTGAGGGTCCTGCGTCCGCACTCCCGGTGGTTTTTAGGGAGTGAAGCCCAGGGCGGCAGCAAGTCCGGTCACCAGGTCAACCCAAGGCATGCCTAGGGGAACTTTTGGAGCCCAGGACAACCCCAGGCAAGCAAATGGGGCCTTGCAGACGCCAGGTAAACACGAGGTAAGTGAATGGGGCCTTGTAGCCACCAGGTCAACCCCCTGCAAGCCTATGGGGCCCTGCAGCCACCAGGTGAACCCCAGGCAAGCGATTGGGGCCTGGCAGCCACCACGTCAACCCCAGGAAAACGAGTAGGGCCTTGCAGCCACCAGATCAACCCCAGGCATGCCTAAGAGGACATTTGGAGGCCACGTAAACCCCAGGCAAGCGAACGGGGTCTTGCAGTGACCAGGTCCACCCCAGGCAAGCGAATGGCGCCTTGCCTCCACCAGGTCAACCCCAGGGAAGTGAATGGGGCCTCGCAGCCACCAGGTTAACCTCAGGCAAGTGAATGGGGCCTGGCCCAGGTGCGGGGAGCACTCCTTGGAGGCTTAAGTCCGGATGCGGGGGGCACTTGATGGAGGCTTAAGCCCCAGGCGGTTGTGAGGGTCCTGCTTCTGCACTCCCGGTGGCTTTTTGGGAGTGAAGCCCAAGGGCGGCAGCAAGTCCTTTCTCCAGGACAACCCCAGGCATGCCTAGGGGCATTTTTGGAGCCCAGGTCAACCCCAGGCAAGCGAATGGGGCCTTGCAGGAACCAGGTCAACCCAAGGCAAGCGAATGGGACCTAGCAGGTACCAAGGCAAACCCAGGTATGCGAATGGGGCCTTGCAGCCAGCAGGTCAATTCCAGGTAAGCGAATGGGGCCTTGCAGCCACCAGGTCAAGACTGGGAAGGGAATGGGGCCTGGCCCAGGTTGGCGGGGCACTTGATGGAAGCTTAAGCCCCTGGCGGTTGTGAGGGTCCTGCGTCCGCACTCCCGGTGGTTTTTAGGGTGTGAAGCCCAGGGCAGCAGCAAGTCCGGTCACCAGGTCAACCCAAGGCATGCCTAGGGGAACTTTTGGAGCCCAGGACAACCCCAGGCAAGCAAATGGGGCCTTGTAGACGCCAGGTAAAGACGAGGTAAGTGAATGGGGCCTTGTAGCCACCAGGATAACCCCCTGCTAGCCTATGGGGCCCTGCAGCCACCAGATCAACCCCAGGCAAGCGATTGGGGCCTTTCAGCCACCAGGTCAACCCCAGGCAAACGAGTGGGGCCTTGCAGCCACCAGGACGACCCCCTGCAAGCCTTTGGGGCCCTGCAGCCACCAGGTCAACCTCAGGCAAGTGAATGGGGCCTGGCCCAGGTGCGGGGAGCACTCCTTGGAGGCTTAAGTCCGGATGCGGGGGGCACTTGATGGAAGCTTAATGCCCTGGTGGTTGTGGGGGTCCTACGTCCGCACTCCCGGCGGTTCTTTGGGAGTGAAGCCCAAGTGCGGCAGCAAGTCCGGGCTCCAGGACAACCCCAGGCATGCCTAGGGGGATTTTTGGAGCCCAGGTCAACCCCAGGCAAGCGAATGGGACCTAGCAGGCACCAAGGCAAACCCAGGTATGCGAATGGGGCCTTGCAGCCAGCAGGTCAATCCCAGGTAAGCGAATGGGGCCTTGCAGCCACCAGGTCAAGCCTGGGAAGGGAATGGGGCCTGGCCCAGGTTGGCGGGGCACTTGTTGGAGGCGTAAGCCCGTGGGGGGGGGCACTTGATGGAGGCTTAAGCCCCTGGCGGTTGTGAGGGTCCTGCGTCCACACTCCCGGTGGCTTTTTGGGAGTGAAGCCCAAGGGCAGCAGCAAGTCCAGGCTCCAGGACAACCCCAGGCATGCCTAGGGGGATTTTTGGAGCCCAGGTCAACCCCAGGCAAGCGAATGGGGCCTTGCAGGAACCAGGTCAACCCAAGGCAAGCGAATGGGACCTAGCAGGTACCAAGGCAAACCCAGGTATGCGAATGGGGCCTTGCAGCCAGCAGGTCAATCCCAGGTAAGCGAATGGGGCCTTGCAGCCACCAGGTCAAGACTGGGAAGGGAATGGGGCCTGGCCCAGGTTGGCGGGGCACTTGATGGAAGCTTAAGCCCCTGGCGGTTGTGAGGGTCCTGCGTCCGCACTCCCGGTGGTTTTTAGGGTGTGAAGCCCAGGGCGGCAGCAAGTCCGGTCACCAGGTCAACCCAAGGCATGCCTAGGGGAACTTTTGGAGCCCAGGACAACCCCAGGCAAGCAAATGGGGCCTTGTAGACGCCAGGTAAAGACGAGGTAAGTGAATGGGGCCTTGTAGCCACCAGGATAACCCCCTGCTAGCCTATGGGGCCCTGCAGCCACCAGATCAACCCCAGGCAAGCGATTGGGGCCTTTCAGCCACCAGGTCAACCCCAGGCAAACGAGTGGGGCCTTGCAGCCACCAGGACGACCCCCTGCAAGCCTTTGGGGCCCTGCAGCCACCAGGTCAACCTCAGGCAAGTGAATGGGGCCTGGCCCAGGGGCGGGGAGCACTCCTTGGAGGCTTAAGTCCGGATGCGGGGGGCACTTGATGGAAGCTTAATGCCCTGGTGGTTGTGGGGGTCCTACGTCCGCACTGCCGGCGGTTCTTTGGGAGTGAAGCCCAAGTGCGGCAGCAAGTCCGGGCTCCAGGACAACCCCAGGCATGCCTAGGGGGATTTTTGGAGCCCAGGTCAACCCCAGGCAAGCGAATGGGGCCTTGCAGGAACCAGGTCAACCCAAGGCAAGCGAATGGGACCTAGCAGGCACCAAGGCAAACCCAGGTATGCGAATGGGGCCTTGCAGCCAGCAGGTCAATCCCAGGTAAGCGAATGGGGCCTTGAAGCCACCAGGTCAAGCCTGGGAAGGGAATGGGGCCTGGCCCAGGTTGGCGGGGCACTTGTTGGAGGCGTAAGCCCGTGGGGGGGGGCACTTGATGGAGGCTTAAGCCCCTGGCGGTTGTGAGGGTCCTGCGTCCACACTCCCGGTGGCTTTTAGGGAGTGAAGCCCAGGGCGGCAGCAAGTCCGGTCACCAGGTCAACCCAAGGCATGCCTAGGGAAATTTTTGGAGCCCAGGACAACCCCAGGCAGGCAAATGGGGCCTTGCAGAGGCCAGGTAAACACGAGGTAGGTGAATGGGGCCTTCAAGCCACCAGGTGAACCCCCTGCAAGCCTATGGGGCCCTGCAGCCACCAGGTCAAACCCAGGGAAGCGATTGGGGCCTTGCAGCCACCAGGTCAACCCCAGGCAAACGAGTGGGGCCTTGCAGCCACCAGGACGACCCCCTGCAAGCCTTTGGGGCCCTGCAGCCACCAGGTCAACCTCAGGCAAGTGAATGGGGCCTGGCCCAGGGGCGGGGAGCACTCCTTGCAGGCTTAAGTCGGGATGCGGGGGGCACTTGATGGAAGCTTAATGCCCTGGTGGTTGTGGGGGTCCTACGTCCGCACTCCCGGCGGTTCTTTGGGAGTGAAGCCCAAGTGCGGCAGCAAGTCCGGGCTCCAGGACAACCCCAGGCATGCCTAGGGGGATTTTTGGAGCCCAGGTCAACCCCAGGCAAGCGAATGGGACCTAGCAGGCACCAAGGCAAACCCAGGTATGCGAATGGGGCCTTGCAGCCAGCAGGTCAATCCCAGGTAAGCGAATGGGGCCTTGCAGCCACCAGGTCAAGCCTGGGAAGGGAATGGGGCCTGGCCCAGGTTGGCGGGGCACTTGTTGGAGGCGTAAGCCCGTGGGGGGGGGCACTTGATGGAGGCTTAAGCCCCTGGCTGTTGTGAGGGTCCTGCGTCCACACTCCCGGTGGCTTTTAGGGAGTGAAGCCCAGGGCGGCAGCAAGTCCGGTCACCAGGTCAACCCAAGGCATGCCTAGGGGAATTTTTGGAGCCCAGGACAACCCCAGGCAAGCAAATGGTTCCTTGCAGGCGCCAGGTCAACACGAGGTAAGTGAATGGGGCTTTGCAGCCACCAGGTCAACCCCCTGCAAGCCTATGGGGCCCTGGAGCCACCAGGTCAACCTCAGGCAAGTGAATGGGGCCTGGCCTAGGTGCGGGGGGCACTCCTTGGAGGCTTAAGTCCGGATGGGGGGGACACTTGATGGAAGCTTAAGGCCCTGGTGGTTGTGGGGGTCCTGCGTGCGCACTCCCGGTGGTTCTTTGGGAGTGAAGCCAAATGGAGGCAGCAATTCCGGGCTCCAGGACAACCCCAGGCATACATAGGCAGAATTTTAGAGCCCAGGTCAAGCCCAGGCAAGCGAATGGGGCTTTGCAGCCACCAGGTCAACCCAAGGCAAGCAAATGGGGCCTTGCAGCCACCAGGTGAAGCCTGGGAAGGGAATGGGGCCTGGCCCAGGTGGGGGGGGCACTTGTTGGAGGCTTAAGCGGCTGTGGGGGGGGCACTTGATGGAGGCTTAAGCCCCTGGCGGTTGTGAGGGTCCTGCGTCCGCACTCCCGGTGGTTTTTAGGGAGTGAAGCCCAGGGCGGCAGCAAGTCCGGTCACCAGGTCAACCCAAGGCATGCCTAGGGGAACTTTTGGAGCCCAGGACAACCCCAGGCAAGCAAATGGGGCCTTGTAGATGCCAGGTAAACACGAGGTAAGTGAATGGGGCCTTGTAGCCACCAGAACAACCCCCTGCAAGCCTATGGGGCCCTGCAGCCACCAGGTCAACCCCAGGCAAGCGATTGGGGCCTTGCAGCCACCAGGTCAACCCCAGGCAAATGAGTGGGGCCTTGCAGCAACCAGCACGACCCCCTGCAAGCCTTTGGGGCCCTGCAGCCACCAGGTCAACCTCAGGCAAGTGAATGGGGCCTGGCCCAGGTGCGGGGAGCACTCCTTGGTGGCTTAAGTCCGGATGCGGGGGGCACTTGATGGAAGCTTAAAGCCCTGGTGGTTGTGGGGGTCCTACGTCCGCACTCCCGGTGGTTCTTTGGGAGTGAAGCCCAAGTGCGGCAGCAAGTGCGGGCTCCAGGACAACCCCAGGCATTCCTAGGGGGATTTTTGGAGCCCAGGTCAAGCCCAGGCAAGCGAATGGGGCCTTGCAGCCACCAGGTCAACCCCAGGCAAATGAGTGGGGCCTTGCAGCAACCAGCACGACCCCCTGCAAGCCTTTGGGGCCCTGCAGCCACCAGGTCAACCTCAGGCAAGTGAATGGGGCCTGGCCCAGGTGCGGGGAGCACTCCTTGGGGGCTTAAGTCCGGATGCGGGGGGCACTTGATGGAAGCTTAAAGCCCTGGTGGTTGTGGGGGTCCTACGTCCGCACTCCCGGTGGTTCTTTGGGAGTGAAGCCCAAGTGCGGCAGCAAGTGCGGGCTCCAGGACAACCCCAGGCATTCCTAGGGGGATTTTTGGAGCCCAGGTCAAGCCCAGGCAAGCGAATGGGGCCTTGCAGCCACCAGGTCAACCCAAGGCAAGCGAATGGGACCTAGCAGGCACCAAGGCAAACCCAGGTATGCGAATGGGGCCTTGCAGCCAGCAGGTCAACCCCAGGTAAGCGAAAGGGCCTTGAAGCCACCAGGTCAAGCCTGGGAAGGGAATGGGGCCTGGCCCAGGTTGGCGGGGCACTTGTTGGAGGCTTAAGCCCGTGGTGGGGGGCACTTGATGGAGGCTTAAGCCCCTGGCGGTTGTGAGGGTCCTGCGTCCACACTCCCGGTGGCTTTTAGGGAGTGAAGCCCAGGGCGGCAGCAAGTCCGGTCACCAGGTCAACCCAAGGCATGCCTAGGGAAATTTTTGGAGCCCAGGACAACCCCAGGCAGGCAAATGGGGCCTTGCAGAGGCCAGGTAAACACGAGGTAGGTGAATGGGGCCTTCAAGCCACCAGGTGAACCCCCTGCAAGCCTATGGGGCCCTGCAGCCACCAGGTCAAACCCAGGGAAGCGATTGGGGCCTTGCAGTCACCAGGTCAACCCCAGGCAAACGAGTGGGGCCTTGCAGCCACCAGGACGACCCCCTGCAAGCCTTTGGGGCCCTGCAGCCACCAGGTCAACCTCAGGCAAGTGAATGGGGCCTGGCCCAGGGGCGGGGAGCACTCCTTGCAGGCTTAAGTCCGGATGCGGGGGGCACTTGATGGAAGCTTAATGCCCTGGTGGTTGTGGGGGTCCTACGTCCGCACTCCCGGCGGTTCTTTGGGAGTGAAGCCCAAGTGCGGCAGCAAGTCCGGGCTCCAGGACAACCCCAGGCATGCCTAGGGGGATTTTTGGAGCCCAGGTCAACCCCAGGCAAGCGAATGGGACCTAGCAGGCACCAAGGCAAACCCAGGTATGCGAATGGGGCCTTGCAGCCAGCAGGTCAATCCCAGGTAAGCGAATGGGGCCTTGCAGCCACCAGGTCAAGCCTGGGAAGGGAATGGGGCCTGGCCCAGGTTGGCGGGGCACTTGTTGGAGGCGTAAGCCCGTGGGGGGGGGCACTTGATGGAGGCTTAAGCCCCTGGCGGTTGTGAGGGTCCTGCGTCCACACTCCCGGTGGCTTTTAGGGAGTGAAGCCCAGGGCGGCAGCAAGTCCGGTCACCAGGTCAACCCAAGGCATGCCTAGGGGAATTTTTGGAGCCCAGGACAACCCCAGGCAAGCAAATGGGGCCTTGCAGGCGCCAGGTCAACACGAGGTAAGTGAATGGGGCTTTGCAGCCACCAGGTCGACCCCCTGCAAGCCTATGGGGCCCTGGAGCCACCAGGTCAACCTCAGGCAAGTGAATGGGGCCTGGCCTAGGTGCGGGGGGCACTCCTTGGAGGCTTAAGTCCGGATGGGGGGGACACTTGATGGAAGCTTAAGGCCCTGGTGGTTGTGGGGGTCCTGCGTCCGCACTCCCGGTGGTTCTTTGGGAGTGAAGCCAAATGGAGGCAGCAATTCCGGGCTCCAGGACAACCCCAGGCATACATAGGCAGAATTTTAGAGCCCAGGTCAAGCCCAGGCAAGCGAATGGGGCTTTGCAGCCACCAGGTCAACCCAAGGCAAGCAAATGGGGCCTTGCAGCCACCAGGTGAAGCCTGGGAAGGGAATGGGGCCTGGCCCAGGTGGGGGGGGCACTTGTTGGAGGCTTAAGCGGCTGTGGGGGGGGCACTTGATGGAGGCTTAAGCCCCTGGCGGTTGTGAGGGTCCTGCGTCCGCACTCCCGGTGGTTTTTAGGGAGTGAAGCCCAGGGCGGCAGCAAGTCCGGTCACCAGGTCAACCCAAGGCATGCCTAGGGGAACTTTTGGAGCCCAGGACAACCCCAGGCAAGCAAATGGGGCCTTGTAGATGCCAGGTAAACACGAGGTAAGTGAATGGGGCCTTGTAGCCACCAGGTGAACCCCCTGCAAGCCTATGGGGCCCTGCAGCCACCAGGTCAACCCAAGGCAAGCGATTGGGGCCTTGCAGCCACCAGGTCAACCCCAGGCAAATTAGTGGGGCCTTGCAGCCACCAGGACGACCCCCTGCAAGCCTTTGGGGCCCTGCAGCCACCAGGTCAACCTCAGGCAAGTGAATGGGGCCTGGCCCAGGGGCGGGGAGCACTCCTTGGAGGCTTAAGTCCGGATGCGGGGGGCACTTGATGGAAGCTTAAGGCCCTGGTGGTTGTGGGGGTCCTGCGTCCGCACTCCCGGCGGTTCTTTGGGAGTGAAGCCCAAGTGCGGCAGCAAGTCCGGGCTCCAGAACAACCCCAGGCATGCCTAGGGGGATTTTTGGAGCCCAGGTCAACCCCAGGCAAGCGAATGGGACCTAGCAGGCACCAAGGCAAACCCAGGTATGCGAATGGGGCCTTGCAGCCAGCAGGTCAATCCCAGGTAAGCGAATGGGGCCTTGCAGCCTCCAGGTCAAGCCTGGGAAGGGAATGGGGCCTGGCCCAGGTTGGCGGGGCACTTGTTGGAGGCGTAAGCCCGTGGGGGGGGGCACTTGATGGAGGCTTAAGCCCCTGGCTGTTGTGAGGGTCCTGCGTCCACACTCCCGGTGGCTTTTAGGGAGTGAAGCCCAGGGCGGCAGCAAGTCCGGTCACCAGGTCAACCCAAGGCATGCCTAGGGGAATTTTTGGAGCCCAGGACAACCCCAGGCAAGCAAATGGTTCCTTGCAGGCGCCAGGTCAACACGAGGTAAGTGAATGGGGCTTTGCAGCCACCAGGTCAACCCCCTGCAAGCCTATGGGGCCCTGGAGCCACCAGGTCAACCTCAGGCAAGTGAATGGGGCCTGGCCTAGGTGCGGGGGGCACTCCTTGGAGGCTTAAGTCCGGATGGGGGGGACACTTGATGGAAGCTTAAGGCCCTGGTGGTTGTGGGGGTCCTGCGTGCGCACTCCCGGTGGTTCTTTGGGAGTGAAGCCAAATGGAGGCAGCAATTCCGGGCTCCAGGACAACCCCAGGCATACATAGGCAGAATTTTAGAGCCCAGGTCAAGCCCAGGCAAGCGAATGGGGCTTTGCAGCCACCAGGTCAACCCAAGGCAAGCAAATGGGGCCTTGCAGCCACCAGCTGAAGCCTGGGAAGGGAATGGGGCCTGGCCCAGGTGGGGGGGGCACTTGTTGGAGGCTTAAGCGGCTGTGGGGGGGGGCACTTGATGGAGGCTTAAGCCCCTGGCGGTTGTGAGGGTCCTGCGTCCGCACTCCCGGTGGTTTTTAGGGAGTGAAGCCCAGGGCGGCAGCAAGTCCGGTCACCAGGTCAACCCAAGGCATGCCTAGGGGAACTTTTGGAGCCCAGGACAACCCCAGGCAAGCAAATGGGGCCTTGTAGATGCCAGGTAAACACGAGGTAAGTGAATGGGGCCTTGTAGCCACCAGAACAACCCCCTGCAAGCCTATGGGGCCCTGCAGCCACCAGGTCAACCCCAGGCAAGCGATTGGGGCCTTGCAGCCACCAGGTCAACCCCAGGCAAATGAGTGGGGCCTTGCAGCAACCAGCACGACCCCCTGCAAGCCTTTGGGGCCCTGCAGCCACCAGGTCAACCTCAGGCAAGTGAATGGAGCCTGGCCCAGGTGCGGGGAGCACTCCTTGGGGGCTTAAGTCCGGATGCGGGGGGCACTTGATGGAAGCTTAAAGCCCTGGTGGTTGTGGGGGTCCTACGTCCGCACTCCCGGTGGTTCTTTGGGAGTGAAGCCCAAGTGCGGCAGCAAGTGCGGGCTCCAGGACAACCCCAGGCATTCCTAGGGGGATTTTTGGAGCCCAGGTCAAGCCCAGGCAAGCGAATGGGGCCTTGCAGCCACCAGGTCAACCCCAGGCAAATGAGTGGGGCCTTGCAGCAACCAGCACGACCCCCTGCAAGCCTTTGGGGCCCTGCAGCCACCAGGTCAACCTCAGGCAAGTGAATGGGGCCTGGCCCAGGTGCGGGGAGCACTCCTTGGGGGCTTAAGTCCGGATGCGGGGGGCACTTGATGGAAGCTTAAAGCCCTGGTGGTTGTGGGGGTCCTACGTCCGCACTCCCGGTGGTTCTTTGGGAGTGAAGCCCAAGTGCGGCAGCAAGTGCGGGCTCCAGGACAACCCCAGGCATTCCTAGGGGGATTTTTGGAGCCCAGGTCAAGCCCAGGCAAGCGAATGGGGCCTTGCAGCCACCAGGTCAACCCAAGGCAAGCGAATGGGACCTAGCAGGCACCAAGGCAAACCCAGGTATGCGAATGGGGCCTTGCAGCCAGCAGGTCAACCCCAGGTAAGCGAAAGGGCCTTGAAGCCACCAGGTCAAGCCTGGGAAGGGAATGGGGCCTGGCCCAGGTTGGCGGGGCACTTGTTGGAGGCTTAAGCCCGTGGTGGGGGGCACTTGATGGAGGCTTAAGCCCCTGGCGGTTGTGAGGGTCCTGCGTCCACACTCCCGGTGGCTTTTAGGGAGTGAAGCCCAGGGCGGCAGCAAGTCCGGTCACCAGGTCAACCCAAGGCATGCCTAGGGAAATTTTTGGAGCCCAGGACAACCCCAGGCAGGCAAATGGGGCCTTGCAGAGGCCAGGTAAACACGAGGTAGGTGAATGGGGCCTTCAAGCCACCAGGTGAACCCCCTGCAAGCCTATGGGGCCCTGCAGCCACCAGGTCAAACCCAGGGAAGCGATTGGGGCCTTGCAGTCACCAGGTCAACCCCAGGCAAACGAGTGGGGCCTTGCAGCCACCAGGACGACCCCCTGCAAGCCTTTGGGGCCCTGCAGCCACCAGGTCAACCTCAGGCAAGTGAATGGGGCCTGGCCCAGGGGCGGGGAGCACTCCTTGCAGGCTTAAGTCCTGATGCGGGGGGCACTTGATGGAAGCTTAATGCCCTGGTGGTTGTGGGGGTCCTACGTCCGCACTCCCGGCGGTTCTTTGGGAGTGAAGCCCAAGTGCGGCAGCAAGTCCGGGCTCCAGGACAACCCCAGGCATGCCTAGGGGGATTTTTGGAGCCCAGGTCAACCCCAGGCAAGCGAATGGGACCTAGCAGGCACCAAGGCAAACCCAGGTATGCGAATGGGGCCTTGCAGCCAGCAGGTCAATCCCAGGTAAGCGAATGGGGCCTTGCAGCCACCAGGTCAAGCCTGGGAAGGGAATGGGGCCTGGCCCAGGTTGGCGGGGCACTTGTTGGAGGCGTAAGCCCGTGGGGGGGGGCACTTGATGGAGGCTTAAGCCCCTGGCGGTTGTGAGGGTCCTGCGTCCACACTCCCGGTGGCTTTTAGGGAGTGAAGCCCAGGGCGGCAGCAAGTCCGGTCACCAGGTCAACCCAAGGCATGCCTAGGGGAATTTTTGGAGCCCAGGACAACCCCAGGCAAGCAAATGGGGCCTTGCAGGCGCCAGGTCAACACGAGGTAAGTGAATGGGGCTTTGCAGCCACCAGGTCGACCCCCTGCAAGCCTATGGGGCCCTGGAGCCACCAGGTCAACCTCAGGCAAGTGAATGGGGCCTGGCCTAGGTGCGGGGGGCACTCCTTGGAGGCTTAAGTCCGGATGGGGGGGACACTTGATGGAAGCTTAAGGCCCTGGTGTTTGTGGGGGCCTGCGTCCACATTCCCACTGGTTTTTTGGGAGTGAAGCACAAGGGCGGCAGCAAGTCCGGGCTCCAGGACAACCCCAGGCATGCCTAGGGGGACTTTTGGAGCCCAGGTCAACCCCAGGCAAGCTAAAGGGGCCTTGCAGCCAGCAGGTCAACCCCAGGTAAGCGAATGGGGCCTTGCAGCCACCACGTCAACGCTGGAAAGGGAATGGGGCCTGGCCCAGGTTGCGGGGGCACTTGTTGGAGGCTTAAGCCCATGTCGGGGGGGGCACTTGATGGAAGCTTAAGCCCCTGGCGGTTGTGAGGGTCCTGCGTCCGCACTCCCGGTGGTTTTTTGGGAGTGAAGCCCAGGACGGTAGCAAGTCCGGTCACCAGGACAACCCCAGGCATGCCAGGGGGACTTTTGGAGCCCAGGTCAACCCCAGGCAAGCTAATGGGGCCTTGCAGACACCATGTCAACCCCAGGCAAGCGAATGGGACCTAGCAGGCACCAAGGCAAACCCAGGTATGCGAATGGCGCCTTGCAGCCAGCAGGTCAATCCCAGGTAAGCGAATGGGGCCTTGCAGCCACCAGGTCAAGCCTGGGAAGGGAATGGGGCCTGGCCCAGGTTGGCGGGGCACTTGTTGGAGGCGTAAGCCCGTGGGGGGGGGGGCACTTGATGGAGGCTTAAGCCCCTGGCTGTTGTGAGGGTCCTGCGTCCACACTCCCGGTGGCTTTTAGGGAGTGAAGCCCAGGGCGGCAGCAAGTCCGGTCACCAGGTCAACCCAAGGCATGCCTAGGGGAATTTTTGGAGCCCAGGACAACCCCAGGCAAGCAAATGGTTCCTTGCAGGCGCCAGGTCAACACGAGGTAAGTGAATGGGGCTTTGCAGCCACCAGGTCAACCCCCTGCAAGCCTATGGGGCCCTGGAGCCACCAGGTCAACCTCAGGCAAGTGAATGGGGCCTGGCCTAGGTGCGGGGGGGCACTCCTTGGAGGCTTAAGTCCGGATGGGGGGGGACACTTGATGGAAGCTTAAGGCCCTGGTGGTTGTGGGGGGGTCCTGCGTGCGCACTCCCGGTGGTTCTTTGGGAGTGAAGCCAAATGGAGGCAGCAATTCCGGGCTCCAGGACAACCCCAGGCATACATAGGCAGAATTTTAGAGCCCAGGTCAAGCCCAGGCAAGCGAATGGGGCTTTGCAGCCACCAGGTCAACCCCAAGGCAAGCAAATGGGGCCTTGCAGCCACCAGGTGAAGCCTGGGAAGGGAATGGGGCCTGGCCCAGGTGGGGGGGGGCACTTGTTGGAGGCTTAAGCGGCTGTGGGGGGGGCACTTGATGGAGGCTTAAGCCCCTGGCGGTTGTGAAGGGGTCCTGCGTCCGCACTCCCGGTGGTTTTTAGGGAGTGAAGCCCCAGGGCGGCAGCAAGTCCGGTCACCAGGTCAACCCAAGGCATGCCTAGGGGAACTTTTGGAGCCCAGGACAACCCCAGGCAAGCAAATGGGGCCTTGTAGATGCCAGGTAAACACGAGGTAAGTGAATGGGGCCTTGTAGCCACCAGAACAACCCCCTGCAAGCCTATGGGGCCCTGCAGCCACCAGGTCAACCCCAGGCAAGCGATTGGGGCCTTGCAGCCACCAGGTCAACCCCAGGCAAATGAGTGGGGCCTTGCAGCAACCAGCACGACCCCCTGCAAGCCTTTGGGGCCCTGCAGCCACCAGGTCAACCTCAGGCAAGTGAATGGGGCCTGGCCCAGGTGCGGGGAGCACTCCTTGGTGGCTTAAGTCCGGATGCGGGGGGCACTTGATGGAAGCTTAAAGCCCTGGTGGTTGTGGGGGGTCCTACGTCCGCACTCCCGGTGGTTCTTTGGGAGTGAAGCCCAAGTGCGGCAGCAAGTGCGGGCTCCAGGACAACCCCAGGCATTCCTAGGGGGATTTTTGGAGCCCAGGTCAAGCCCAGGCAAGCGAATGGGGCCTTGCAGCCACCAGGTCAACCCCAGGCAAATGAGTGGGGCCTTGCAGCAACCAGCACGACCCCCTGCAAGCCTTTGGGGCCCTGCAGCCACCAGGTCAACCTCAGGCAAGTGAATGGGGCCTGGCCCAGGTGCGGGGAGCACTCCTTGGGGGGCTTAAGTCCGGATGCGGGGGGGCACTTGATGGAAGCTTAAAGCCCTGGTGGTTGTGGGGGTCCTACGTCCGCACTCCCGGTGGTTCTTTGGGAGTGAAGCCCAAGTGCGGCAGCAAGTGCGGGCTCCAGGACAACCCCAGGCATTCCTAGGGGGGATTTTTGGAGCCCAGGTCAAGCCCAGGCAAGCGAATGGGGCCTTGCAGCCACCAGGTCAACCCAAGGCAAGCGAATGGGACCTAGCAGGCACCAAGGCAAACCCCAGGTATGCGAATGGGGCCTTGCAGCCAGCAGGTCAACCCCAGGTAAGCGAAAGGGCCTTGAAGCCACCAGGTCAAGCCTGGGAAGGGAATGGGGCCTGGCCCAGGTTGGCGGGGCACTTGTTGGAGGCTTAAGCCCGTGGTGGGGGGCACTTGATGGAGGCTTAAGCCCCTGGCGGTTGTGAGGGTCCTGCGTCCACACTCCCGGTGGCTTTTAGGGAGTGAAGCCCAGGGCGGGCAGCAAGTCCGGTCACCAGGTCAACCCAAGGCATGCCTAGGGAAATTTTTGGAGCCCAGGGACAACCCCAGGCAGGCAAATGGGGGCCTTGCAGAGGCCAGGTAAACACGAGGTAGGTGAATGGGGCCTTCAAGCCACCAGGTGAACCCCCTGCAAGCCTATGGGGCCCTGCAGCCACCAGGTCAAACCCAGGGAAGCGATTGGGGCCTTGCAGTCACCAGGTCAACCCCAGGCAAACGAGTGGGGCCTTGCAGCCACCAGGACGACCCCCTGCAAGCCTTTGGGGCCCTGCAGCCACCAGGTCAACCTCAGGCAAGTGAATGGGGCCTGGCCCAGGGGCGGGGAGCACTCCTTGCAGGCTTAAGTCCGGATGCGGGGGGGCACTTGATGGAAGCTTAATGCCCTGGTGGTTGTGGGGGGTCCTACGTCCGCACTCCCGGCGGTTCTTTGGGAGTGAAGCCCAAGTGCTGGCAGCAAGTCCGGGCTCCAGGACAACCCCAGGCATGCCTAGGGGGATTTTTGGAGCCCAGGTCAACCCCAGGCAAGCGAATGGGACCTAGCAGGCACCAAGGCAAACCCAGGTATGCGAATGGGGCCTTGCAGCCAGCAGGGTCAATCCCAGGTAAGCGAATGGGGCCTTGCAGCCACCAGGTCAAGCCTGGGAAGGGAGAATGGGGCCCTGGCCCAGGTTGGCGGGGCACTTGTTGGAGGCGTAAGCCCGTGGGGGGGGGCACTTGATGGAGGCTTAAGCCCCTGGCGGTTGTGAGGGTCCTGCGTCCACACTCCCGGTGGCTTTTAGGGAGTGAAGCCCAGGGCGGCAGCAAGTCCGGTCACCAGGTCAACCCAAGGCATGCCTAGGGGAATTTTTGGAGCCCAGGACAACCCCAGGCAAGCAAATGGGGCCTTGCAGGCGCCAGGTCAACACGAGGTAAGTGAATGGGGCTTTGCAGCCACCAGGTCGACCCCCCTGCAAGCCTATGGGGCCCTGGAGCCACCAGGTCAACCTCAGGCAAGTGAATGGGGCCTGGCCTAGGTGCGGGGGGCACTCCTTGGAGGCTTAAGTCCGGATGGGGGGGGACACTTGATGGAAGCTTAAGGCCCTGGTGGTTGTGGGGGTCCTGCGTCCGCACTCCCGGTGGTTCTTTGGGAGTGAAGCCAAATGGAGGCAGCAATTCCGGGCTCCAGGACAACCCCAGGCATACATAGGCAGAATTTTAGAGCCCAGGTCAAGCCCAGGCAAGCGAATGGGGCTTTGCAGCCACCAGGTCAACCCAAGGCAAGCAAATGGGGCCTTGCAGCCACCAGGTGAAGCCTGGGAAGGGAATGGGGCCTGGCCCAGGTGGGGGGGGCACTTGTTGGAGGCTTAAGCGGCTGTGGGGGGGGCACTTGATGGAGGCTTAAGCCCCTGGCGGTTGTGAGGGTCCTGCGTCCGCACTCCCGGTGGTTTTTAGGGAGTGAAGCCCAGGGCGGGCAGCAAGTCCGGTCACCAGGTCAACCCAAGGCATGCCTAGGGGAACTTTTGGAGCCCAGGACAACCCCAGGCAAGCAAATGGGGCCTTGTAGATGCCAGGTAAACACGAGGTAAGTGAATGGGGCCTTGTAGCCACCAGGTGAACCCCCTGCAAGCCTATGGGGCCCTGCAGCCACCAGGTCAACCCAAGGCAAGCGATTGGGGCCTTGCAGCCACCAGGTCAACCCCAGGCAAATGAGTGGTGGCCTTGCAGCCACCAGGACGACCCCCTGCAAGCCTTTGGGGCCCTGCAGCCACCAGGTCAACCTCAGGCAAGTGAATGGGGCCTGGCCCAGGGGCGGGGGAGCACTCCTTGGAGGCTTAAGTCCGGATGCGGGGGGCACTTGATGGAAGCTTAAGGCCCTGGTGGTTGTGGGGGGTCCTGCGTCCGCACTCCCGGCGGTTCTTTGGGAGTGAAGCCCAAGTGCGGCAGCAAGTCCGGGCTCCAGAACAACCCCAGGCATGCCTAGGGGGATTTTTGGAGCCCAGGTCAACCCCAGGCAAGCGAATGGGACCTAGCAGGCACCAAGGCAAACCCAGGTATGCGAATGGGGCCTTGCAGCCAGCAGGTCAATCCCAGGTAAGCGAATGGGGGCCTTGCAGCCTCCAGGTCAAGCCTGGGAAGGGAATGGGGCCTGGCCCAGGTTGGCGGGGCACTTGTTGGAGGCGTAAGCCCGTGGGGGGGGGCACTTGATGGAGGCTTAAGCCCCTGGCTGTTGTGAGGGTCCTGCGTCCACACTCCCGGTGGCTTTTAGGGAGTGAAGCCCAGGGCGGCAGCAAGTCCGGTCACCAGGTCAACCCAAGGCATGCCTAGGGGAATTTTTGGAGCCCAGGACAACCCCAGGCAAGCAAATGGTTCCTTGCAGGCGCCAGGTCAACACGAGGTAAGTGAATGGGGCTTTGCAGCCACCAGGTCAACCCCCTGCAAGCCTATGGGGCCCTGGAGCCACCAGGTCAACCTCAGGCAAGTGAATGGGGCCTGGCCTAGGTGCGGGGAGCACTCCTTGGAGGCTTAAGTCCGGATGCGGGGGGCACTTGATGGAAGCTTAAAGCCCTGGTGGTTGTGGGGGTCCTACGTCCGCACTCCCGGTGGTTCTTTGGGAGTGAAGCCCAAGTGCGGCAGCAAGTGCGGGCTCCAGGACAACCCCAGGCATTCCTAGGGGGATTTTTGGAGCCCAGGTCAAGCCCAGGCAAGCGAATGGGGCCTTGCAGCCACCAGGTCAACCCCAGGCAAATGAGTGGGGCCTTGCAGCAACCAGCACGACCCCCTGCAAGCCTTTGGGGCCCTGCAGCCACCAGGTCAACCTGGGGGA